>NC_142009.1:100596693-100751068 GCF_049901735.1 Notechis scutatus
TAGGAAATGATTGCAAATATAATAGAAAGTAAAATCAGTTTTTCTGATACACTTAAAACTTGCCAATTTTTTGGTTGGGAGATTCGGAATTATAACAACACAGTGTTAGTTTTAACAGAAAAGTAGTTTCCACTGTTCTTCGGGAATTGGAGTTAAATAAGCTAAATCTACTAAAATTATTGAAAAGTCAAGCATTGTACTGCAGCAATCCCCAAGCCATTAATAAAGAATAATTTAAAACATCTCAGTAATTTCCTGATTTGTATACTCCCTTCCCTACATGTGTTATTTTTAATGCAGCAAAAGAAGAAGAATGATAGATCAGCAAACAGGTTTGTGAGTGTCCCCAATCTAAGTGCTTTGGAATCTAGTGGAGTGGGCAATGGACATGCTAACCGCCTGGACCCTATTCCTAATTCATCCATCCACGATATTGAGTTCAACAGCAGCAGACCACTTCCACAACCAATACCACCCAAAGAGCCCAAGATGGTTTTGAGGTGAGCAGAGCCTCACCAGTTTTTGATTTTCTTTTTTCCTAACTTGGAAAACAAAAATTGATTTCTTTTTAGTTGACACCCCTCCCATTTAGTTTAAGAATACTGGAGTATGGTTATTGTTTTAGAATCATAATTTTCCCACTCTATTTTAAACCTCTTTATAGTATCCCTTTTTATTGTAAAGCTTGTTGAAATATGATTCCCCCAATAAGTCTTATTTCCCTTAAAATTTCAAAGTGTTATATTATTACCAATGCGTTGTGTGCTTTCAGTTATTTACCTTTATGAACAGTTGTGTTAAATGTTTGTTATTTCTACCTGCCCTTCAAGAATGTTACAATCCCCCAAATCAAAATGGTATTTTGTAACAGTGCTTCTAACAAAATATTTACCATATTAGATTTGTATCAATTTTCCTCACCGCAGAAAAAATATTTTTCGAAAACAAGCTTTGAGTATATGTGAATATAGTATGTGCATGTATTACATACCGTTTAATGCTATGCTTCAGCATTAAAATATCAAGCTCCACTTTGCATTACAATTGGAATGTTTTATTATCTAACTGAAATATTATATAATGCTTTATATCCTGGAAAAGTAAATGTTTCTTTATTCTAATTTAATTCTGCTTTAATGCAATTTACAAAGTTGGGGCAGAAAATAGAATAGGAAGTTTTCACTATAATAACATTTTATTTCTTAACTTGAAATAGGAATCCCATAAAATGTAATCTTCCTTATTTTCCCTTTGCATGTAAAATGCATGTATGCTCAGACGCCATTAACAAGCATGTGCATGAATTCATGAATTGTGATGATGGAATTTCCTTACAAATTATTGTGTTCCCTGATTTGTCCTATAAACGGTAGGGAATATTTTAACATTCTAGCTATAAATTTTAATCATACTAAAGCAATAAAGTATATGTAGTGATTATATCATACAGGTTTACTTGATAATTGTGAGTAAACAAAAGGCTTGCTTTGTACTGAATCCCGTGTTCTATTGTATCTGATTCTGTATGCATGCAGTTTCAATAATTTACTCTTAAGTGTGTCATATTTAAAGTATGTAATTGTTCAGTGCCAGATAATTCAGCATGTCCTAAAGAATATGATGTTTGCATCATCATATTTGACAACTAACTTGATCAGAAGAAAAGGATGCTAAAAGAGGATGCTCTTTAAAAACAAATTTTCCCTTGCTTTTTTTTTTTTTTTGGACAAAAGCAGCAACTCCAATTTTTTTTCCAAAACACTATTTTTCTACCCTGTTGTGTGACTTAGTGACTTGTCTATGCTGCTGATGCTCTCCAATGGAGTGGATGACCGAAAGTTGAAAATGGGGAATTAAACTACCTCACAGACTAATGTGACTTTGAAATTATAAAAATTGATTCTGTGCTGTTTTTGTATGCTTTTTCCAGGCAATTTGCACCTTGACTCTTGGTTGTGGGTTAAATCTTTCTTTTCTTTTTATGAATCTAGCCCTCCTCAGACTGAAGCTTCCCCAATGGCTTCACCAGATCCTCAACGTCAGGAATGGTTTGCTCGTTACTTCACATTCTGAAAGATTATTTTGAATGGCACAGCATGGTGTGGACTGTACTGTTCATAATAGCATGACCTTAAAATAAATCCTTATGTGAAACAAGCTTTCTTGTAATATGTCAAACACTGTGAATGAGAACGTATTTGTCTCTCTGATTTGAAAATGCACTCTATTTTATGTGATACTTGTTGGAATCACTTAACAGTTATATAAATGTGCTTAATGACACTTATTTTTATTTAAAATTGAAAACTATTTAAACTTTGTAATTATTGCATAATAAAATTTCATAGAAGAAATGCAATCTTTCCTCCACTTTTCCTATAAATATGTATATTCTTTATTTTCAGGGAAGGTTTTCACATCCCATTTCTCTCTCAAATGCAATTAATTGCATGGTTATTATATATTAAAATAAATTGTTAATTTAAAAATCAGACAATGGCAAAATATGTTTAAATCCATATATTTTTTAATTAACTTAGAGAACTAACTTTAAAAATTGTGGTTTATTCTAAAAGTGAGGAAGACTGCTAAATTATAATAATATATAAAGCTAGGTGTTGATAAGATTATAGTAAGAAAAATTACGGATATTTTAATGTTGAAATTCATCACCTTTTGTCATAAATATTTTATAAATACATGCAGAAGCAATGCTGTTTAGACATTTAGCATTTGGGGTTACTACATTAGGTAATGCTGTTATTAATAAAGTGAAATTTATGGAAAGCTGCATTTTGAGGAAATTATCCTTTGGGAAAAACTCAGGCATTAATGAAAAAATAGTGCTAAACAAAATAATTATGCATAATAAAGCATGCAAATCTTTCATCAGAGTTCCAGAATAAATATTAACATTTTTCTCTTCCATTTCAAAATTAAGCCATGACCATGTAACCTTTTTCACCTGGAGAATGAGCCTGATTTTCCACTCTATTACACCTGTCTTATAATTGTGCAGGTTTTCTGAGAGAAAAGATGTAATATACTGGCAAATCTGGTTTTTATATATTTTGTTGATACTGTTGCTGTTATTTCCAAGATTACCACAATAAAACTAACACTGGTAATCTCAGGGAGAAACTTTTCTTTGTTTTATGAATGTACTTTTAAGATCTGATCTTTGTATGCATAAAGGGGGAGTAGGAAAATTGCATGGTTATTTTAAAAACAGTTTTTATTCTTAGATACAAAAATATAGCTCTCCATTATTTCTGCTAAAGCCTGACTGCGTCTTCCCATTATGCAACAGCATAATCAACCAATGGTACCACCAATAATATAGTGAATTTTATATGTAGCATATGTACAAAAAATTTCTATGTTTTCATATAAAATGTCCTAATCAGACTTTTCAAATTGTATCTCCTGTAAACTCATATTGAATGCTTCACTGGAAGCAATGTTCTAATGCTTTCCTGCTAATCTAAAGCAGCATTTGACAGATATTCTATGGTCTGTGTAAAGATATATACAGCCTTTACATTAGAAGAAAGCCATATTAAGTTAAAGTTGGATTTCTTGGCTGTTACCTATAATAAAATATACTGGATAATTTTGCAATGATGATCCAAAATACTATTGTGTTATGTTTTTCTTATTTAAAGTTGTATGATTTGTTTACCTTAATAACAAAAGATTGAGTGGAGGGCACCAGAATACTGTAGTTAACATGTTGAGTTAGAACTACCGGTAGGCAATCCCAAACTGAAGTCGATCAACAACCATGGAAACTCATTTGGTGACTTTTATCCAGTTGCCTTCTCTGAGCCCAGCTGACCTCATATGGTTGTTGTGGGAAGAAAATGGAGGATACAGTATATATCATCTTAGGCTCTTAAGGAAAGGTGGGATAGAAGTCAAATGTTAAACATCAGAACTGTAATAGTATTTTAGTGTTCTTGTTCACATTTTTTTTACTTTTTCTAGTATAATATCAATGAAATCAACTTATCTTCTATACTGAGAATATGAAAGAAGACATTCATTTGCATATTTTACTCTGACGCTGCAATTTACTGCAATTTACAGAAGCTGTTTTATCACAAAACACAAGTCATTTCCCCATACTAAATTAACCCTCAAAATAGTATTATCCAATCTGTAAATGCATAGAAGCTTGCTTACATATTATATATCAAAACTATGGAAAACATTCAAAAGAACTTTGCAAAGCAAATTGCTACAAGTAAAGTTCTTCTCCACAATATATTAAAAAGTCACATCCTTTGGAAAGTTTGCATGGCTACTGCAATTTCCAGGGTGTACAGACAACTTTTAAACTCTGATAGCACCAAAGTAACTTTATATGGCTCAGGCAATGGGAGACAGCCTTCAAAGCAGTTTTACATGCTTTCCCAAGGTACAGTTGCTTTAATATCTCAAGGTGAGTGCATCACCATGCCAACACACTTTGCAAGGCACCTTTTTCAAGATTTCACAAATCCTATTTTGTAGGAAGCTGAAAGTGAGTTTTTAAAAGCCCAGTCATTTCAATATATGGCAAATAAATACTGTAGATGAACTACTCTCCTTGCAGTCTAAGTCATTTTTTCCAACAATTTGCTATAAAAAATCAGTTTCCGGTTAACCTTGAATGATACAATTTATTCTCATTAACTTCTAATGTTCAACCTATACATGTAAAAAGTTATTCTGTACATAGCAATCTGCTAATACTGTGGTCTCCAATATGGCAACTTGGAATGCTAGTGCTCTTGCTATGCAACAGGTTCTATGCTGCCTTTTATAATTTTCTAAATTTAAAAAAATGCGTGATGCTGCAAAATGAAGTATTTATCTCCAGAACTGTTTTAATTCCTGGAAGCACCTCTAGTTATTCTAGCAAGTTTATAACAGCAGCTTAATTTAATGCATAGGTTTTAAGTGTATTAAATGTCAGGTATTTTGAAGCCACACATAGTACCTTCAAGGCAATATACATTATGTGGCATCGTGTCACTTTCTAAAACATATTTAAAAGCATACATGGCTTATAACAAAGTAGCATGGGCTTCATTACTGTACCCTTAGCTTCATTTCTACAAATGTAAACATTGGTAGATTGAGAAATCTGTTTTACTTGTATTTCCTTTTTACTTTGCAAACTTTTTAAGACATGAAATGAATCTCACTCTATCATAAACTGATAATTTATCAGTTTACTGTATTTTACCTGCTCCTTTCCTTGTTATCTGTTATCTTTCCTTCCTTATCTGTTCCTTCCTCTTATTGGAGGAATGGTATTGCTGTGTTTTATTATTCAAGCACCCTATTTTATTTACAACATTTGGCAAAAATTGTTCTACAATGCTTCTGACCTTAAAGCTATCACATTTAAAAGAAAAATGCTAGTTTCAAAGTTTCCCTTGAAAATCCAGCCATTTTGACTGTCAAAGCTAGAATGCTCAAACCATTCCTATACCTGGGATCTACGCCAATATTTCTTCTACATATTTCTTACTGTACAATTACCCTACTTCACATTTTCCAGTGGGATGAGATGTCATTTTTGGTTTGTAATCATTGGCTTTTAAATGATATACAACTGTAATGGAAAAACCTGTTAGAAATAGAAAACATCTGGAAGTTTTTACCAGAAGGATAATTATAGGACAATAGACTTATCCAGAAGTTTTCTACTACCAGCACTACCACCAATGGTATAGAAAAGGTTTGTTTGTTCATGCAGTCATCCAATCCCTTCCACATGAGCCTATAACTCAGACTGACATAATTTCCCATGAAGAAATGCTGGTTACTGATTCCCATTAAGAAATGTTGGTTATATCCTGCAGTAATTATTCTACTATACTGCCTTTTTTTAAAAAAAAATGCAGTTTTTAAGTGTGCAATCCTGTAATGCATCTTATAAACTAAAGCAAGCAAAGTATATACAGCAGTGTAAAAACGAGACAATTCCCCTCAGACATTGAAAAATGTTCAGCTGTAGGGCCGCATGTGTGTTTAACTGATACGAACTCAGTAGGAACCCTAAAGACAGTTGATATAAAAAAGTAAAACGGTGGGACTTGAAGTTCATTGCTCGTACTTCCAAAACGGGATCCAAGTCTTAACCTTCCGGAGGACTCCCTACCCCGCTTCATTTCGCTTTTTTCTCCCCTTGTGTCTTAAATCGATCTGACGACAAAGCTCTCTTCGCACTACAGTACTTTTTTATGTGTGTGCCTTCTAATGTAGACAGATTCCTAGCAAGTTTTTTTGGCAAGATTTCAGAAGCGGCTTTGTCCTTCCTGCTTTTTCCTAGTGCTGAAAAATGACCGACTCAAGACAGGACGAGACCTCCCGGTTTCTACCCTGATATCTTAACCCCTACATCGAATTTTACTGTTCAGAAATAATATACATAAGGAACAGGTGGGGAGGATAGAAACAACCACCGATAATTCTGCTTTTTTCCTTTCTGGTCTGCAAGAGAAACAGCGCTCTGCTTCCGCTCCCCCCACCCCGGCGGTAAAACTCCATGGCTTCCCATTGCCTAAGAGGAAGATGGCTTCAATTCCCACTCTCCAATTTTAAAGTTCAATACTGCAGCCCTCCTGACACCTATACACGGAGAAGCAGTTTATTACAACCCAATCAAAGAAGTGAACTACTAAGAACAGAGCCGGCGAGCCTGGCGCTTTTTCTTCGAAGGGCTTCATTTACTCAATAAGGCTTGGCCACCGATAATCGTCGCGCCCCGCAACCCTCGCGCGCCCAGGCGCAGCAGTCCGAAAAGGAAAGACGCCCGCCCTTTCCCCGTCTGTCATCCAGCACCGAAGCCGGAGGAGTCAATCTTCGCCGGTCCCGCCTCCTCCTCCTCCTCCTGCCGGCTGGTTCCTGCCGCTTCTTTTTTGCCGCCAGACCGGTAAAAGGTTTTTCCCGCCAGCTCCAAGCTTCGTCATACGGATGGTAAGTCGCGTGGCGTGAGAGGGAAGCCTCCCGCCCCGGGGAGTTCGCGCTGCTCCACTTTTGCAGCGCGGCTCCGTATTTCTCCTTCGTCGACGCGGATTAACCCGCTGGCGTGAAATCTGAGGGCCAAACTTCTTCTGCTTCTTAATTGAGCCGCTCGGAGTTTGCCCGCCCCTTCTTCAGCCCCGCCCTCATTACTTCTGATTCTCTTTATGGATATACCCTGCAATAGCACTTAGGCTTATATACTGCTTCACGGTGCTTTTACAGCCCTTTCTGAGCGGTTTGCAGAGTCAGCATATTGCCCCAAAAATCTGGGTCCTCATTTGACCGACCCCTTGGAAGGATGCGGTGGGGAAGAAGTGTCTTTGAGCTCAATTGGAGCGGAAAGACGCTCCACTTGCGCCAAATGCAGCCTTGGAACACACACACACACACACCCTACACATGCAGAGACAAACCACACTCACCTGAACCTGGAGAGGAGCAAAAATCTTTTGAGATATGATGCTGCCCTGCCTTTTCGAAATGTTTAGATCAAATTCTTATTTATTTAGTTGTTCCATACTTTACTGCAATTCAGGACTACTCTCAGAATTATTGATTTTTTTTTACCAGTTTAGTAAATCTCCTTTCCTGGATTTTCTGAAAAATACCTGTTTTCTCTATTTGATTTTAAATATGTATGCATAATACCAGTAGCTGGTTAGATCGATAATTATAAAGCACTAAAATGAATACATTTAATAATAAAACAAAATGTTGCAAGTTGATAATCCAATAATTGAAATGAAAATGAAAAGGGAGACAACAGGGAGCAGAGATAAACAAAAATTGGGTCTGAAGTTGCAGTTAATCTAACAATCTGTTTTTCTGCCTCTGTTGGCCAGATGGTTGTGAAAGGCTTGATACAATAATTAATATGGCTTCTATAGCTACCTAATGCTCAGGAATCCTTTCATGAAGATCCGATTGAAATCACACCAAAAACAACAGTTGGAACTATCCTGTATTTGCCTAATTCTAGAGGAGTAAGAGGCAATTTGCTGTTCACTGTTTCACATATGTTTATATGTCTGCAAATTAGGAATTTTGATATATATTTTTCTGTTTTGATATTTTTTTCTGTTAACAAGAAATGTTTTCTTCCTGCTCTGTGGAGTTACTGCTCTGCTGTACTGTGTCTTATGAAACTGTTCAACGCTTTAAAAACCAGAAATGTAAAAAAGACCTTTCAAAACTGAAGCTCTTCAGTTTCTAGATTTCTCTTATAGAATCACATCATTTCACAGAATTTTACAGGCGATGCAGCTATTAATAACCATTCATTCGTAGTTCCCCCAATTCTGTTATTTCTCTTATAAAACAAAAACTCATCAAGAAGGTTAAGCTATAAGACTTGGTTACCATCAGGAACCATTCATCTGGAAGCACCCTTTTTCAAAGAGACAAATACTTTTTTTTACTATGACCCTGAGAAGATCAACAACGTTCTGCCCTTCTGTACACAAATAAACATTGTTTGAAAGTACTAATATGCCAACTGAATCCAAGTTGAATGGACTCCTCAGCTGCTATAGTATGTTTATCTTTGATTATTATATATACACAGAGTATGGACATAAATATTATCATTGAAATGTCAGGAGACATTAAAAAGGTTTTATCCAAGAAAGGAAGCAAAACAGAGAGCAAGGATTCAGAGGAAGAGCTGAAATATAACTATGAAGCAAATTAGTTTTATGCAATGCGCTAGAAACATAATTAAGTTAGTTTAATATTGTCTTGTATCTCTCCTAATTATAGGACTCATGATGGTTTTAACTACTGAGCAAATAAACCTGATTGGACAAGTATTTGAATCATATATTCTGGCATATCACCAAAACGACATCTTGCAGATTTTAAGGGAAAAAGATGATGACACCCATTACCCAGTTATTGTTGATGCATTGACACTTTTTGAAACCAACATGGAAATTGGTGAATATTTTAATGCCTTCCCTAATGAAGTGCTTCCTATTTTTGATAATGCATTGCGTAGAGCAGCTGCAACAATATGTCAGTCAGCTTCCCAAGCTCAGGAATTCATCATTAAACAGAATCTTCATGCCAGAATATCAGGTAAATTGCATTTCTCGTGATACATACAAATCTTGGTTAGCTTTGTAAAAAGTCTCTGTGGATTATGTAGCAAGTGTAAATGTACTTTTATAGCAAGGCTGTGCTTTTCATTAAGATACCCTTACTGCACCTGCCAAACTTGAACAGTAACTTTCATAATTTCCTTTTAGTATTGGTAGCTGAGATAAATGGAACAATTTTAAGCCAGAAAAGGCTGACTTAGAATTTGAATCCAAGAGCACAACTGTTGAGTAGACTGTTGAGAATAGGGATCTAGACGCTTTTTCCTTTCTCAAGAGGTTTGGGGTGGTTTATGGAAATTCTGTGTCGGTGCATATACACTCCGTCTTCCTTCTTTCAGTGGTAATTTTCTGTATATCTCACCAGTTCCAATGCTTTTTATTTATATATCTAAATCTTTTTTTCCAGTTTCAGTTCAGTGATTTAATTTCTTTCCTTCACAACAGTCAACACTTTCCTAGTCAGTCTTCATATCTCTTATAATTTGTTAAACAAATGGGATAGATAGATAGATAGATAGATAGATAGATAGATAGATAGATCATAAATAAATAAATAAATATATCCACTCTGCTTATATTTTATTTCTAGATCCCAAATGCTTGTTTGATGCTTTTTTTTCTGACAAGAAATGCTGGCAGTTCTTTGAAACATTGTATCTCTTTCAGTCTTCACATGATTAACTTGTGCTTTAAAATAGGTCATATAGTTTAAACCCGTAAATAGAGGGAAAAGGGTATTACAGGGAATATATAGGGGAGGACTCCCTTGTTAATTTTATAAAGAGTATAGTATATTTGAATCTATAGAAATATAAGGTAGCCTTAAAAAGGAAATTCTGATGAAGGTTTTTTTTTTTGTTTTAAAAAATTCTTTTTTATGAAGTAAGTTTAGATGAATTAGCCCACTAAAAATTATATATTGTGTTTATTGTTTTCATGTAGCAAATTTCTTTCTGATGCTGAGTCTCTCTAATGTTTGCTGTGAAGTTTTGGGTAGGAAAACTAGGTGATGTTTCTATAATTTTTGACATACTATATCCTTAAATAAGAAATATATAAAAAATGATCAGCAAACTTCAACATCTGATTAGACATTGATCTTACACATTATACAAACCCGTTATTTTATTCATCTGGTTTTAGCTTAGCATGCTATGTGTAGCGAGCCTCTTTAGATTCAATTTATTGTTTAATCCTTAGCATGCTATCAGAAAAAAGTACTTGGTCCCCTGGTAGTATATTTGATTATCCATAATGAAATGAAATGTGTGAATCAAGAATTCTTCATGCTAAGTTGCTAAATCAAAATTAAGAGTTAGTGGAAACTGCCAATGAAATAATCTCTCTTCGTTGTTTGTTGTTTCGCCAGGTTTACCTGTGTGCCCAGAACTAACAAGAGAACACATCCCAAAGACTAGAGATGTGGGGCATTTCTTGTCAGTTACTGGCACTGTTATTCGGACCAGCCTAGTGAAAGTCCTGGAATTTGAGCGGGATTACATGTGCAACAAATGCAAGCACATCTTTGTGGTCAAGGCTGACTTTGAACAATATTATGCTTTCTGCCGTCCATCAACCTGCCCTGGGAAAGAAGGTTGCACCTCCTTAAAATTCACTTGTCTCTCTGGAACCTCCTGTGCTTCCAATAGATGCAAAGACTATCAAGAGATCAAGATTCAAGAGCAGGTTGTAAAAAAAAAGTGTTCACACAGATTTGTTGGCTATATGTTTCTTGAGGGATTTAGTGGGTAAATGGTAGAAGCCATATAAGATCCTTTCTCCATGTTACTATTGCCTTTTCCATTATGTGACAAATGTTTCATAGAGAACTTAGCTGATAGAAGTGTAGAGTCACATCCATGGCTTTTTTGGTTCCCTTTCTGCTATATCCTTGTATCCGATAAATATACTTTGGAAGACCCAAAGCTTTTAAAGCAGGTTTGTGGAATATAGGGTGAAAGGATTCCATTCTGGTTATTCTCTCAAAGGCAAGCATGCTTCTAACCGGAGTGTAAATGCAAGGGAATCTGCTTCTGAATCAATCATTCAGTTTTATTACAGTCACAGATCAACATTGGAATCTGCTTCTGAAGAAACATACATAAGATAGACTCTAATAGAAATATAGATCAAATGAAAGCAGATTTCTAAACAGTTGCTTGTCTGAATTCCCACAGGTTGATCACTATTTCTAGTTGATCATACCTTCTGTAAAGTTGGTTCTCATCTGGTAACTTACATAAATTTAGTTGTAGTCCTTGAAACTTATAAGTATGTGCCAACCTTAAAATAAAATAAATAAATTCTATGTTGTCCAGGTTCAAAGGCTTTCTGTTGGAAATATTCCGCGTTCTATGATGGTGGTCCTTGAAGATGATTTAGTTGATGGTTGCAAATCTGGTGAGTTCTGTGACAGATTCTTTTGGAAAATAACTTCATTTTAGCCATTCATAATTAAATAATAATTCAAATTAACATTTTAAATGAGTTCTTGTCTACTAGTAATGTACATGTCGTGTTGTTTCATTGTTACAATTTTATTGATTGTATAACATGAAATGCCATTGTCTTAGGTCAAAACTTCAAATCATATGATGATTGGAATTTAAAGTTTCCAAGTTTCAAAAGACTATTTTTCCATAAAGGAGGCATTGCAATACATGCTCTTCTATGCTAACACCTTTCCACAGAATTTGGGCCAATGTGTTTAAAATATTGTTCCCAGTTAACAGTCTTTATTGTCTTATGTTTTCATATAGATTTAAAATAAAATAAAACTGCATGCAAATGTGTGCGGGGGGGGGGGGGAATGGATTGTAGATTCTTTTATGTGCTTACTTTCTTGTTAACATTTTCCTGCAATTAATTTTTTAAACAGTTCAATAGCCAGAGCTCTCTGGATTTAGAATCACACACCCACCCAAAGAGAGAAAATATAAATTGTGTTAAAACATATCCAATAAAATAACATACAAAAGACATTACACAACTTGGGCCTTGCTGGTCATCACCAAATATAATTAAAATATAATTAAAATCCTGATGGCAGCAGCATGCTAACATAGGGATCAATTGAGACTCTCTGGGAAGTGTTCCAAAAATAGTGCCACCACAGAAAAGTCTGTCTGCTTTGTAAACATCCACTTCACCTCCTTTGGTGTGGAGAGACTCCTCAGTAAATAGTAAAGTCTGAGTAGGTACATGCAAGAGAAGGCACTCCAGTTCATCCAAAACAGATTTCAAAGTAACTGCTTTGTAATTTCCTCAATTCCTTCTCCACCTCCTAGAGATTTGAGTTACATTGGTCTTTTTTTAACCCTTGGAAAAGGATTCCTGTCTTTTGTGAGAAGTAGCATATATGGTGAGCAGCTTAGCATTTTTACTCAAAAGGTTTTTGAATTCCTTTAGAATCCTGGAGTGGACATCAAATCATATGATGACTGGCCAGAAAACTATTGCCAGTTAGCGTAAACAATAATGTATTAAATTAATACAGAATTTAGCATGATATATGAGATCTTTATTTTCCCAAATGCCAATAATTATATCAGTTGACTTTTGACTTAAGATGGCATTTCACATTGTCAGATCAGTATAATTACAATATCAGTATAATTATAATACTAATGAAACACGTACATTACAAACAGGCAAGACTTCTATACTAACATGTGCCAAATTTTTATGACAGTTCTTGATGTTTGTTTGTTTTTGTCTCCCTCAGGTGATGACATTACAGTTTATGGAGTAGTGATGCAAAGATGGAAGCCTTTTCACCAGGATTCACGCTGTGATGTAGAAATTGTTTTGAAGGCCAATTATATTCAAGTTAATAATGAGCAAATTATGGGAATCACAATTGATGAGGAGGTTCGCAAAGAATTTAAAGATTTTTGGGAAAGACACAGGAGTGACCCTTTAGCAGGTGTGCAAAAAATATATTTAAAAATTGGTATTGACAGCTTCATTTTGAAATGCACCGATTTTGTGCTTTATAATCAAATTGTATTCCATGCTCTGTAAAATCTTATGGGAAGCTTCATAGATAATAATTAAATTAAATGAGGAAAAGGAATAAGAATAGTTATTTTTAACAAAAAGAATGGTGGGTAACTAGCTTAAAGCATGGTGTTTTAAATTTTAACCATGCTATGTCTTGTTGGGTTGATGAATAAAGAGACATCAAACAGCAGCCTTCTCCAATTTAGTACGCTATAAATTCATTGAACTGCAGCTCTTTTTATTAGTTGTACTGGCCAGGAATGATGGAAATTGTAGTCTTGGAATGCCTTAGATTGGCGTACCATGTACTGCTGTTGTGGAATTGAGATGCTAGGTTGAACACAGATAGAATGCAAATGGCCTTGTTTATTGCTTTTTCATAGTTGTGATCAAAGAAACAGGAGACAGATGCTGGCATATGATCAATACATTTTTATATACTATTTCTCCCACCCAGAATTCTATGTATTTTCTTAAGTTGCATGTAGAACTTTTGTAGAAGTTCCAGTTCATTTGACCGGAGACACCCAGAGGTGGGTTTATACTAGTTCTGTCCACCTCTGTAGAACCGGTTGCTCCGAAGAGCAGCAGACATAGAACCGGTTCTATGTCTGCTGCTGTTGTGGCCCACCCACCCGCCCAGGCTCTTACCTGACGTTTATTTCCTGCTTTTTCAACTGCAGCTGCTTTGCGCGACACAGCTACAGTTGAAAAAGCAGGAAAAGGGGGCTTTTCCAACCGCTGCGCACTTGCACGCAGCGCTGCTCAGCTATCTGGGCAGCTCAGCAGGTTGTAAATTGCACTCGTGCGACTCGCACATGCGCACATGATGTTAATAGACAGAACCGGTAGTTATACCAGTCGGATCCAATCCCTGGAGATACCTGTTCCATTATGTGTCTGTTTCCAATTAAATGAAGGAAGGAAGCTTTTGTTGGTGTAAAAATTCTGCACCTGGAATAGAACTCTTAACGACCAATAATAATCCCTGGAATCCTTCTTAGAATCTTTTATTCTACCCTTTTAGAATATCAAAGTTTTACCCAATGTGTTGTCTGCCAGTTTTGAACTACTTTTCATTATTATTAAATTTCTATGCTGCCTACCTCACTGGGACCCAGTTCATTAGACTCAGTTAAGGTAAAATGTGATTAGGAATGATGGGAGTTGTCATTCTAAACATCTGGAAATAATGATTCAACAAATCAATGACTACATTTAAAGAAAAAACACTTTCACCCTATTATCTGTCAAATTATCCAATAAAAAGAACTGGATCTAGCAATTTATTTTTCACTATAACTGAGTCAAAGTGAAATTTAAGAAAACATCACAGTGATTTCTAAATCACCTATATAAATGCTAAGATAAATTGGGCATGGCTAGTACTTGGATGAGACCCCCCAGATTATAGTATTGTCTAGACTGAGAAACTGAAATTGTAGAAGGAGGAAACAGTGGCATTGTTGCCTTGAAAATTATATAGATGTTCAAAAAGTCAGCAAGATCACTGGAAATCAAGTCAAAAGAGACTACTGATCATTTTTTCGGTTTAAACCAAGGACAGCATAATAAATAGAGTCAAAGGTGGAATTGTATGTATGTCAGAAAAAGATCAAAGTATATTAATCTATTACTCTTTTCATACTTTGCAGGGAGGAATGAAATTTTAGCAAGCTTGTGTCCTCAGATTTTTGGATTATATCTTGTGAAATTGGCTGTAGCTATGGTACTTGCAGGAGGGGTACAGAGAACAGATAATACCGGCACTCAGGTTAGAGGTTGGTATACAATATTTTCTTCCTTCCACACTATTAGAACACTTTTATTTTTCTCTCTATTTGTTAGACATTGGCCTGAAAAATATATTTAAATTTAGATTGGGGGGTGGGGGCTGTGTGTACATTCTTAGGGAACTAAACAGATTAAGGATTCTATTTCATGTTTTCACAAGTAATAGAAAGGGCAAGTTATCATCATAATGCTTACAGGCAGAATCAAGATTAAAAAGATGAAATATACATATCTTTTACAATTTCTAGAACTAAAATATGCTTTATTATAAAAGGAATATACAAAAAGCATATGTTTCCTACCTTTTTTGCCCTAACAGAATTTATATATCTTACTTAATATTGCACCTTACTTTACCCAAAGCAAATTTTTGTCTTTGAAATTAATAGCCATAAATATCATACGGTATTAGTGAAAAATTGTTATTGCTATGCTATAATATATGTTTAATGTAAACAATATTTTAGGCATAGTTAATGCCATAGTCTGAATTTTGATGATGATGACCTTGTTATACACATCTTTAAAAAATGCAAAAGGTTGGAAAGATCTGAAACATAGAAAGTGCTCAACAGGGATTCTTCTGGACATGATACTTAAAATACATAAAATTGTTCGATATATATACTATTCCATAGGACAAGGTCCCATTTGTTTGAAAACTTTTAGAGTATTTAGCTGTTAAAGCGAAGACTATACATTTTTATCACTACTTTAAAGTTAATCATATATTCAAATAATATTCAAACGGGAAAGTATTAATCAGTTTCAACCATCTTACTCAAAAAATCACCTTTTTTTAATCTCTAACTAGAGTGTTTGTTTAAATTGATGATGATAAGCCCTCAGGCAGTTTTTTTCCCTTTGATATTGAATGCCTGAATTAATATTTACAAGAAGGTGCATTTTGTTTATATGCCTATAAATAAATAAATTTAAAAACTTATCTTTGAAATAATGGTATCATTTCTATATTGGTGTAGAATATCCAGAAAGGCTTTTTGGAAATTAAGGTAATCTGTTCTGTTCTGAATAAGAGTTGTTTTGTCAACTCTTGTTTGTTTTTGTACTTTGCTCTTTAGAAATGATTGTCAGCAAATGATTTTGCAAAATATTAAAAGGATGGACAATTTTGCCATTTTAATCATAGTTTTACATTTACCTTTTCCCATATTACAATTGAATTAAAAATGCATGTATTAATGATCAGTAAGGTCATGCAGTAATCTGAGTATGAAAAAGAAAAGGTGATTCATTTAAATAAATTTCCATGCTTTCCCTACAAATTATGGACTATAGATGGGCTTATATTTCTGCTTTTTATATTTCTTCAATATAATATTCATCTAAAATTTGGTCTGTAGAAAACATGGGCATCTTTACTCTACCTCCAGGTGAATCACATCTTTTATTGGTTGGAGACCCCGGTACTGGTAAATCTCAATTTCTGAAATATGCAGCAAAGATTACTCCACGATCTGTACTTACAGCAGGAATTGGATCTACAAGTGCAGGTAAATAATGCTGCATGAATATCAATTTTTAGAAAATGGGTAAGAGCCTCTGTGGCACAGTAATTAGAATGAAGTACTGCAGGTTATTTCTGCTGACTGCCAACTGCCTGCAATTTGGCAGTTCGAATCTCACAAGGTTCAAAGTTGACTCAGCCTTCCATTCCTTCCGAGGTTGGTAAAATGAAGATCCAGATTGTTGGGGACAATATGCTGATTCTGTAAACCACTTAGAGGTGGGTGTAAAGCACTGTGAAGGAGTATATAAGTCTAAGTGTTATTGCTAAGAGTAAGATTTCCCAAATTCTCCACTAATATGAAGATGCTGCTGAAAATTTTACACAGACTAGTACAGACAATCTTCTTGTCTCACTGTTGACAACCACAGTTGTCCCTGTCACATTTGTTCCTGCTGTGGTTCATGCCCCCACCAGTGGTTCACAACCCCCCTCTTTTTTATCATCACCCAAATGATGTTGGTAGATCTCCAAAACCCTTGCCTAGCTTCCTCCACATTCAGCAAGCCCAGATATTCCTGTGATCTAATATGTCATCTCTTGTTCCACGGTTGGCTGCAAATGCTATGATGGAGAGGCTGGTGCTGATGGCAGGCAAAAGTGCAGCTCTAGGCAGTTCTTTTCTCCATGCAGAAGAAAACTGTTCCTATTTCTGTGATTTATGTTCGGGGAGGCAGATGACAGACAAAGGATGCTCCTTGAATTATATTTGAATTGTAATGCAGGGCAGATGTACCCAGTCCAGTAATGCATCTTCAAGTTAGCTTGTAATTAAGGAGTGCTTCTGTGCATAATCAGTATAGCACTATTTGGTAGCTCAGGAAGAGAACTTTCATTTCTAAACAAGAGAAAACAACCCATGTATTCTAGCCTCACCTTTGCAGGGCCTTCAATTTTCCAGTTCAGCAACCCTGAGTTAATGATGGCAGTTTTTCTCTGATAATGTATTCCCATGTCTTAACATATTTTAAAAACCCAAATACAAGAATGATGGGAGAAACCTATCAAAGTATCAGGGGCAGAATAATATATTCAAGGCCAAGTTCTCCAAAGTAATGGGGGGGGGATTCAGGCAGTAGAAATTAGGAGACATTGGAAATACACTGCTACTCAGAAAGAATTGGACTAGGAGCCGACCAGATGCATTATAAATCAAGTTTTACTTAGGAGGTGGTAGTCTTCCAATGGATTTTCTAAGCATCATTAAATAATCTCTCAAAGTTTTGGAAATTACATGCATAAAGCAGAGCTTCTTTTCCACTGACTGCTCCTAGTAATCCCCACTAAAAAACCAAGAGTTGAAGTTCACCCAAGTTGAGGGTATTTGGATTGGGGAAGGACGATCTAGGAATAATGGGGGTAAATGGTGGAATTTTTCTTGTGAAAGTTAGTCTTACTTGGGAATTTCTAATAGCTGACATGTGAACAGAAGAAACTACTAAGCTCCACAGTTTTCTCCATTTTCATCTAGAGGAATGGATATAGTCTTCATATAGTCAAACAACAAAGAATAAAGGTAAAGTCCAATACAGAAATTGTTGGTTGTCTAGCAGACAAGGGTCTTTGTACCCAAACCATAACCTTAAGAGATATGTGGACAGAGTCATCAAAAGTCAGGTGTGTAGTTGCTAAGGCCCACTTATATTAAAAGTGATTCTCTCTTGGTGCCAAAAAGAAGAGAAAATCCTGGCACTTGAAGAGAAGATGGAGGCTCAGGAAGGGACAGTATGATCTAGGATTGTTCCAAAAGATAAACTGATGAAATTGTCTGAATCTCTAATGTATTGGGAGTAGATTATGAAAAACCCTACATGTCTGCTAAAGCTCTGTAACAGACCTCTTAGTAGATAGTTATTTAAAATGATGGAGAACTGAGTAAACCTATGAGGCTATCTAGGAATGTAAATTCCTACCGGTAATTCAATAAGTACCAAAGTCCCCTGCAGAATAATAGCATGTGCAACTGATGTTAGCCTGGACTTCATTATCAGTTGACTGACAACTGACCAATTCTTGAGCTGATTATTAAATCAGTAATTCTTGACAATCAGTGTCAAGCCTGAATTTGGTTAGATTGTGGCCCGGTAAGTAGACTGAGGTGCGGTAATCCACTGTGCCACGCAAATCAGCTGAGCTGAAAAAGATGGAAATATAGGACAGGATAGGGCCGGCGGGCGGGACCAGCTGACCGTCAGAACGACCGGTTGGCTAGAACCAGTCTGAACTGGCAGCAGCCCTCCAATAGTGGTGTGAGGAGAAGTTATATAGCACTTCCTCTTTCTTCACACTGCTAAATTTTATAGAAGAGTAAGTTACATGGAAAATAATGAGATGTATGGCAGACCCAATGATACATACTGAGTCCTGAGCTTCAGATACAACAGTTCGTATCAAATGTAGCCATTTTGAATCTTCACTTTCCTTTGGTCTTGTTACCTCTTAAGAGTATTCACCTAGAAAATCTATAATATGCATTGCAAACTTTTTTTGGAAATTAGATAACAATAAAAAGCTAAAAAGAACAGAAAGTGAGCCCCAGAAATCTGGCCATCTCTAGACTCCTGTCAGTCCTTGCCTAGAGACTCCATGCAAGCAGAATTTCAGGCCATAGTATTTATAGCACTTTCTTCTATCTGAAGGGAAAGGAACTTTTCAAGAAATAGGAGTGTTCTAAGATTAGCCAAGAGGGGCAGCTTGGTGTAGTAGTTAAGGCACCAGGCTGGAAAATGGGAGTCCAGGCGTTCTAATCCAACATGACTTTTGGCCAGTCATTTTCAATCCTGAGGATGTAAGGCAATGATAAGCCATTTCTGAAGCCTTACCGAAAAATCTGCAGTGACATGCGCAAGCAGTTACCAGGATTTAAAAGGCAGGCGTGCACATGCACACAAAAATATACACATAGCCAGATAGGGACAATTTTGATGTGCCCCATATTACTAACCAATAGTCTCAAGCAACTAATGTAATAATAATACACCAATATAGATTCACACACTAATATACCCTTAAATATGAATGGCATCATCTAGGAGTCACATTCATCACGTACACACCTTTTCTCTTTGCAAGTCCTACATTCTACCAACTATACGTAAATCTTTCATCTAAAAACCAGCAACAAAGCTGCCTCGGCATTTGGAGTCATAGTAAATTTCTAATGCACTGTGTTTAGCTGCTTAGCTGCTTAGAATGAGAGATGAGGCCAATAGTTATAAGTTAAAGAACAGCATCCTTGTTGGTAATTGTACTGTACTTATGAAGATTTTGGGGCTTGTTTCTTAAACCATGAATTCCTATAACATTTGCCACCTCAATAGAGAAAAAGTCTGGAGTACCTTGACCAGCTAATGGTATTGTAATCCTCTATTTCTGGTTTGAGGTATACCAGGGCTGTCAAACTTGCAGCCCATAGGCCAGATATGTCACACGCTGGCCATGCTCATGCCGTTTAGCGAAGAGGTTAAAAAAGTTGCAATACATCACGTGACACTGCCATGACAACACAAGTTTTGACACCCCTGTATTATACACTTCCAGTAGCAGCTGTGCCTTTTCCAAGATCGCTTGGGAGCTTAAAGCTTGACAGGCTTGAAGTTTTACTAGTTGGTCACATTTGAGGTAGCCATCATAATCTGACAAGTGTGCAATGGCACCTGTCCAGCCAAGGCCCCTTTGGCAGCCTGCATATGACACTGTTGTCACTGATAAGTGATATTAAGTTGCATTAGACTGATCTCACATGAATCTTAATTATCACTTGCAGTTTGCAGGTAGCTGCCACCTTTTGTTTGGGCCAGCTCTGCCCACTATGCATACAATTCACACTCAAACCTTCTATTCACACTTTATGATTCTCAAAGCATAAAAAGATCATTGCATTCAAGCTAAGCTTATAAATCAGCTTCACTAAACCCCATCTATAATTTACAATTAAAAACATGTAAACGTCTATCATCCCTGCCTACGCCTAGTTTGCATATCTTTATACATATGGGTAATAAGCTCTAACACTAGATTAAAAAAACTCAGGCAGTTACTTAAAAATAGTTTTATTTATACATCCACTCAAATACTTTTCCTTATAAACTTTCTACAGGGTGTGTGTTCTTTAAGCAATTTTCACATTTGTTTAATATGTAATCCCAAAGAAAAAGTTTCTGTGATGGTTGTGTTCTGTGTACTGTGTGTGCTTAGAGCTCAACATATAACATGGGCGCAGAAGGTCACATGCAGTCCATATGAGATTCCAACATGACATTTAGAGAGTTTTCAGATGTTGGCCACCCTTTTGAGGCTGAAGGCAGGGCATCTGTAGAAAGGAGTGACTGGAGGTTTGGGTTACTGCTCTCGGCATCTGTCAGTTTTTCAGTGTTGTCCTCCCAATTAATATGGAATCTTGTGACTCTGGGATTGGATGCCAAAATATTCCTCTGGAGCTAGAAAGCAGAAAGATTAATGTTTTAGAAGATGTATATTCATAAGGGAAGACTTCCTTTTGTATTAGATGATGTGCACTATATAAACCAGGAAAGGCCAAGGTTAAGAAAAATAATATAGTTGTTTAAACATCAAAAGGCACACTATTCAAAACAGGCTTATTCTTCTACATTCTGCTCCTCGATAAAATAAAAATCAACTGGTGCAAATGTGGGTAGCAGAGAAACAACCCTCTCTTTTGCTCTAAAGACAATGCCCTTTGTTCCCCTTGTGTTTTCACTAAAGGTTAAATTTGTGGTTCAGATCTACAAAAATAAGCAGGTTAACTTTTTTTCCCCAGTAGGAATTCACTCTACCTGTATCAGTTCAATTAATGATGAAAAAACTTTATGAACACAATGGGTAGTTAAGCAAGGATGTCATATAATCCCCATTTGCGGGACCTCTTGCAAGTTTCTCCATTGACATTGCTTGTAGGAAGCTGCCAAAGACCACTAACTGTGATCATGAGACCTTGGGGTCACGAGACCTTGGAGTCATTGCAATGATCAGAACTTCAAGGACTGGTCATAAGTACCATCCGTTCAATGCAACTGTAAGTTCAAACAGTTGCTGAACTAGCAGTCACTAAAGGATTACCTATAGATATTAACATTGTATAAATACCAAATAATACATCCAATACACGCTTCCTTTCAATAAGGGTAACATAAATAGAATCGGGACATTTTTGTTCTGCAAAGTGAAATACTAAATTTACAGCAAAGTCTAGGTAAAAGGAGGAAATTTTTATGATCAGCCTGCAGTGAATAAAAAAAATCCTCCCAAAATGAAGCCCCTTTAAGCTACTCAGAAATCATATGGCCAGGCTTAAAATCTGCTCCATTATGGTGCTTTCTGCTATAAACTGTTAATAAGTAGCATCTGTCACTAGGCTAAGGAGATATTTACTCTACAAAAGAACATATGGATATTTACATGCATTCCTAGACTAACATGAGTTGATTTATGTTCTAGGGTGAGGGTCTTCAAACTAGACAGCTTTAAGACTTGTGGACTTCAACTCCCAGAATTCCCCCTCCAATCATGTTAGCTCAGGAGTTCTGGGAGTTGAAGTCCAGAAGTCTTAAACTCATAACTTTGAGACATTGTTAAACTCGTTAAGGTCATTAAGTTGAGGTCTACCTATAAACTAAATATGAAGTAATGAGAGTTTTCTGAGTATACCAGTATATGCTCAAGTTTGTCATTTGTGAGTAGAATTAAGATTCAAACTCCGTTTGCCACAAATCCATCCTTGTTGGTTTAGAGTACAAGTGCACACAACAAGAATATGCTTTCTTCTACACACAGAACAAATAAAGTAGACCACATAGGTCTCCTTGCAGGAAACCTGGAGATTGATTTGGGTTTCCCTTAAAACAAATCTTGGAAGAGTTTTAAAGAGCAGGTAAAACAAGGCGGGTGCCTCTTGTTCTTCTCTTTGCAACTCCTACCTGTGCAACAGCTTTGTTCCCTTTATGTTCTTTCAATTACTCTGCACCAAGGAACTTTCCCTCTTGTACTCTAAACCAACAAGGATGGATTTGTGGCAAATGGATTTAGAATCTTAATTCCAGTCCCTACCAGCACACAAGGCCCTCACCCACCTTTGACAGCTCTACCTCACCAGCCTGCCTTTTCCCTGCTGACTCTGGTTTCAAGCCAGAGCTGATACTGCCTGATGCTCACTGAATGATGAATGATTAAAATACTCAGTGCCCAGAACAGTTTGTAAGTCTCCAGTTTGGAGGAATGTTTTCTCAAGTTCTTTTTGCACAGTATAATGTAAGAGACTAAGGGCAAATTTTGGGGGAGGGGGCTATCCTCGCTGATCTACCAACATTCCCTTGGCTCATCCTGGAAGAAGGAATGACCCCAGAGGTACAAAATGCAGCATTATCACTAATAGATTACCAAAAGCTGCTTAATATTTACCTATTAACTGTGGCTTATTTTTAAGCAATGTTGATTAACCAATTCTATTTTAGTTTGCTGTAGTTTTTAAAAATGGAGAATTTACTCAGTATATTATAGCCTACCTTAGAAAAGTCTGGCTTTACTGGAGGGTTTTCCCTCAATTCTGTTTCAGTATATTCATTGTTTACATAATACCCAACTCTGATAAATTCTTGACCTCTGTAAGTGCAGGTGATTAAGACAACTGTTACACCTACAGCATCTGCATCAGGAATAAGTCCTGGATTAGGAGCATCTGCCTATAGTAAAAAGTAAAAGGGAAAAGTATTAATCAAGTTTCATAATTTAGATTTCAAACTATCATTATTTCATTTCCTGGGATCATATCATATTTCAAGTTAATTTTTAGAAGACTTAGGTATATTACTAGCCTTTTATCTTAGATTTTTTGAATACCACCACCAAGTAAGCATACATATGGCAATAATCAAAGCATTTAATTAAGAAGTTACTTACTTAATCCCTTATCTCAAAGGCAACTTTTAAAATTAGATTGAGTCCTCCAACTAAATTTCATATTCATTCACACACACACACACACACACACACACACACACACACAGAGAGAGAGAGAGAGAGAGGGAAACACATTTGAAGTGATACATCTTTAAAAAGTTTTTCAAGCTTCGATCATACAACTAAAGTACATTACAATCAGGTTCCAGGGCAATATGTATTGTCATATATCATAACAGTGTTTTAAAATTATAGTTTAAAGTCTAGCTAATGTAAACTGACAAATGCCACTTAAATTTTAAAATATCATGCCCTCTTCACTTCACACTAAATATTTATCTTGAATGAACCTGATCACTTTATGTTGAAGTTTAAAAATATTCCTGACTCTTCCAGTTCTCTCCCACTCCAAAAAAGATATGAATGCTATATGACATGCATTTTTAAATAGCAACTCATTCTCATTCAGCTCTTTTATAAAAGTGCATTTAAAAGAAGTTTCCTTTCACTTCTGAAGTAGAATATTCCTTCAGGAGCAAATACACTGCATTTAAAATTGCTTCCAATTTCTGCTAATTGATAGGAATTAGCAATTTCTGCTAATTGAAAGAGTTTTGGACAAAATCATACAAGAAAAAGTTCTATTTTTATTGGCAATGCGGAGTAAAACCAACATGAAGGATGGTGGTAGAAGCATCTTGGGATTCATTTTTAAAGATATACCAGTATGCGTACTTACAGATTTTGCAATGTGTTTTTTTAAGTTATATGTTAGGAAGATAAGTAATGCGATTTGTTCAACAAACAATAGTTAATACAAACCCAACCACTACAAGATAAAATTAGATGCTCATACTTCTTTAGCTAACTGTGCTCCCCATCTCTGATTCTAGAGAACCTCCAATAATACTTAGAAACTACCAGTAAAAAAATAAAAGCCAATCAAAAATTTAGTCCAAAGTGGAACCAACTAACTCAGGGACTTAATGCCTTAAATAATTATTGTATTTAGTCTTTCTGAAAGTTGATTTCCACTCGGAAGCTGCAGAACTTAGAAATCTACCAATAGGCCTTGCTTATTATTTCTTCCAGCAGCAAAGCAGTTCCTATAAAGAGCAGCACCTCTTAATGGGATCTTAATGAATAAAATATTCTCCTGTCTGGTACTAGCCATGGTGCTGGACAATTGTAGAAAACCTGGGCGGCCCTGATTCATTTGTGATCCACTGATATCTTGGCTACTTTTGCAACTATCTCTTCTCCTGCCTCTCCTGTTCAATAAACAAAGTGGCTCACTTAGAATCAGAGAAAGATAAAACAAATGGGTGGCTTCCTTTGCCCACCATAGTTGGCGGGGGGGAATAACCCATTTTGAGAGATTTACCATTCTTTGACCTCTGGAGATCAGATAAAAGGGGGGTTATCTTAACAGAATAGAAATATTTAACAGAATAAGAGTTGGAAGGAACCTTGGAGGTCTTTAGTCCAGCCTCCTATTCAAGCAGAAAATCCTATACCATTTCAGACAAATAATTGTCCAATCTCTTCTTAAAAACTTCCAGTGTTTAGTGCACCCATAACTCCTGGGGACAAGTCGTTCCACTGATTGTTTTAACTGTCACGAAATTTCTCCTAGATTGATTCTGTCCTTAATTTCCACCCATTGCTTATCTTCAAATAAATGCTTTCCTCTAGAATGTTACTTCAAGTAATAGGTATTATTACGCCTCAGTACAGGTTAGGCCACTGCATTCAAGGATCAGGTTTGAATTTGTTATTTAAATGTGACTTGTGAAAACATCTATTCTACTCCACTATGGGCTCTTCTGTTCTTCAGCAATTATTTTTCCTCTGGGTCACTTATTGTTCACAGGCACATATATGATTTAAATTAGATGTCAGGTAAAGATAGTTATCTAACCTTGGCTTAATCTCTTAAGTTTGGAAACTCTTTTAAATATACAACAGCTCTGAATTTCAGTTACATTTAACCAATGAATTGGCGACATTTGATCATGAAAAAAAAATTCTATTATATTTTTACCCTGATATGTGTAAACTCAGTAAGCATTAGTAATATGTGTAACCAAAGTAAACATAAGAAATATTCCTGCCTCCTATTTACCCCCAAATAATTTAGAAGAGCAACTATTGTGCAGTATTTAAGAACAGACTTACCTGAAATACAAACATGTGTCTTCCTGCAGGAACAGGCCCTACTAATACTGAATCTAAAACTTGATCGAATTCCTCACTTTCTGCTGAGCCCACATAAATGATTTTCCATTCCAAATCTACATTGGAGAAAAAAGACTTTTAAATAAAACGTTCAAAATTTTGGTCTTCCAAGCTCCACCCCCCCCCAACAGTAACAAAACCCCTTCCAAACCACCATCTCTTTGAACTTGAAAACAAAAAACCCTAATACTTAGCTTCGATCAAATCAAGCTTACAACCAAATGCTGAAGTCAGTGGCACTTACTGAAAATTAGTTGGGTGGGGAAGGTAATTGAAGTTTCAATTTCGAATTACAGCAAGCAATTCTCCAACACCATTTCCTCCGCTCGAGGGGGAAGAGAAGGCAAGGAAAGGAGCTCTTTGCCCGCCAGTTAAGTCTCAGTTTGCAAGGCTTGAACTGACTCGGTGATTTTATTTCGCTACTTTCCACGCTTTCCAATCGCGAGTCCCAGGAGAAAACAAACAGCAAACCGCGCTCAGGGGCATCCAAGCCAACCTAAAGCTAGGCCGCTGCTGGTGGAGCCTTGCCCTGCCTTGGTGCCCCGTTTCCCGGCTCGGCGGTCCTGCTCCTGCTCGGGCGGCACTTTAAAAGCCCTCCTCCTCGCGTACGCGCCCGACGAGCCGCTCACCACGACGGCGGCAACATGGCTGCTCCCAGCACCCGAGCAACTTCCCAGCAACTTGCGGCTTCCTTTTTTTCTCGCGGGCGCTCGCGCCTGACCCCGAGCCGCGCGGCGGAGGGGAAACCCTGAGCGCCGCCAGGTCGCCTCCTCCAGGCAGCCCGGCCACCCACCGGGCGGAACCCTTCCCGCTCCCCCGCGGGAAGACGCTCCCGCCTGCCGAGGCCTTTGCAAAGTTTAAGCCTGGAAGCCCCAGAAAAAAAGGGAGCATCGGCGGGGACTCACCTTCGGAGAGGTCCTCTATGCACTCGAAGGTGATTTCGAACTGGAAGGGGTTGTAGAAAGGGGAAGGGTTGTCCAGCACCACGACGTTGTTCACCTGAACCTTTGCCATATTGGGCGGGAGGGGAGGGGAGGGGTGGGGGAAGGAAGCGCGGGGAGAGGACCCGCAAACAATAGTCGGAGCGTGTTCCTCCTGGCGCCCGGGAAAGTGCCTCGCGCGGGAGACGCACGCCGGCCGGGGATGGAGAGGCGAGTTAGGAAACTTCGCCGCTGGCTCTCCCGTCTGCTGCTCCCGCCGCCTTCAGCGGAGGCATCGGCCGGGCGAGTGCTGGCGTTGTGTGCCTCTCTCCTTTTTTTTCCCCTACCCCGAGAGCGCTCCGCGCTGCTTTGCAGCTTTCGCTACTCCACCAAACTCCAGCCCATTCTCCTCGGTTAAATGGCAGCGCGGGCCCGGATTGGCTACGGGCGGAGCCGTGACCCTCCTCCCGCTGCCGAGGTTTCCCTGAGAGAGCAAGAAGGGCTCCGTGGCTGGAGCGGAATGCCGAAGCTTCGCTGGCGCTCCACCTGCCGGGCTCGGCGCCGGCTTTCGCCGCGGAAGAGCCCGCGGGGACTTCGCTGGAGAGAAGGGGGCGTGAGCTCCAGGCCTGGTCGAGGGTGCTTGCCGCCTCAAGAAAAGGAGTCTCCCTCGTTTCCGTCTCCCCGCCCCCCCCACGCCGGACGTCTTTTATTTTGCGTAAAAAGTGGCTCGGTTTTAATTGAGAGAATAGAATAGAATTATTTATTGGACGGGCACACAAGGAATTTGTCTTGGTGCAAATGCTCTTCAGTATACGTGGCGCGTTACATGCCGCCACGGCCGCGTTCGATGCGCCGCCCCCCTGCCGCCTCTTAGCGCCCTTCTGCTGGCCCCCTTGGGGATGCTAAGAGGTGGCAGGGGGGCGTTCGAGGCGCCGGCCCTGCAGGTTCACCCATTGACTGTAGCACCGCTCTGGAGCCGGCGCCTCAATGGGTGAACCTGCAGGGCCGGCTGGTGTCTCGAACGCCCCCTGCTGCCTCTTAGCGCCCCTCTGCCGTCCCCCTTGGGGACATTAAGAGGTGGCAGGGGAAGGTGCATTGAATGCTGCCGCGGCGGCACATAACGTGCCACTGCTTCCGCATTGGAGGCGCTGGCTCCGGAGTGGTGCTATAGTCAATGGGTGAACCTGCAAGACCGGCGCCTCGAATGCCCCACCTGCCACTTCTTAGCGTCCCCAAGGGGGCCAGCAGAGGGGCACTAAGACACGTCAGGGGGGCGGCGCATCGAACGTGGCCGTGGCGGCATGTAACGTGCCTCCGTTTCTTCATTGGAGGCACCAGCTCTGGAGCGGTGCTAAAGTTAATGAGTGAACCTGCAGGGCCGGCGCCTCAAACACCCCCTGCCGCGTCTTAGCACCTTAGCGCCTCCCTAAGGCATCCCACCGCCCCCCCGGGGGCGGTACTGCCCACTTTGGGAACCACTGGTTTAGATCAGGGGTGTCCAACCTTGGCAACTTTAAGACTTGTGGACTTCAACTCCCAGAATTCCTCAGCCAGCATTGCTGGCTGAGGAATTCTGGGAGTTGAAGTCCACAAGTCTTAAAGTTGCCAAGGTTGGACACCCCTGGTTTAGATGATTAAAGTGATAGAAAAAAATGGTATTGATGTGTAATGGAATATTTGTTTGTAAAGAGAATAAGGCTCTCAATGATTTAAAAAGAAACTTAAAAAAACTGAAAAGAAACATGGAAGATTTTTATCAGTTTACAAGATGAATTTGAATAAGAATAAGAATTTTATTGACTACTGTTAATAGCTATTGTTTTGTTTTTTATTTAACGACAATAATAAAGTAAAATATGAAATATAGATGATTAAGACAACTGATATTACTAGGTAATGTTTGTTAAAAGAAATAGAAATGTAAAAGATTGTTATTAATATTAATGGCAGAGCTGTACTTGAATAGAATAATTATTCCATTTACTATTGTTATACATATTTACACACACACACACACACACATTATATATATATATATATATATATATATATATATATATATATATATATATATATATATATATATATATACATACATACATACATATACACACACACACACACACACACACACACACACACATACTTTTTTTTTTAAGAATTTAGTGTGTATTTTTAAGAGAACATACCAAGCAGAATTCAATTGAAAATAGGTACGTGTTATAAAATAGAGGTTAAAAAATGAACGTTATAACTGTAAAGGTAGTAACTTAAATTTTTAAACAAGATTTGAAAAAAACATACAAAGGTGTTACACTCCAGTCTAGTAATTACAGGGGAAAATTTGTTTTATGAGAAAAGATAATATGAAATTGTAAACAGGACAGACGAAAGTATAAAAACATTGATTAGAAAGATTTTAAAAATTAGAAAAAGATATGTAATTGAATTAAGAAAGGAATGAGATAATTTAAAATAAGGCAAGAAAGGGAAAAGCTATTGAAAAAAGCTGTTGCGAAAATAGTTATAAGATATGGATTACAATGTATAAGATAAATATGTATTGAGTTTATGTCTGCATGGAGAAGTGATAACCCGGGGCCACGCTGTTCTCAAAAATATTTTATTTGTATTTATATATTTTGTGAAAACTTAAATGAAACTTTTATAATAAAAAAAAGAGTGTTTTCCTATTTGTAGCGTTTCTTTCATAACCCTATGCATGTGATTGGTGGTCTGATCACATTTCAAACTGATGCAGTAAACTTCATTGTGATGCTGCCTTTCAGAAACATCCAGAAATTGTGACTATTTCAGAATTCTAGTGGTCTATCATTGATTGGTCCTAGCCATTGAAATGCACCAGTACTGTGTAGATCAAAAGCCACTCTGGTTCATACATTTCTGGAGAAAATCTTTATGCTGTGACTTGTGCAGTTAAATTGTCAGTTTTTTTCTGGTGGTATTGTTCCATTGTTAGGAACGAATCTTGGTTTTACTAGTGTGGCTGGGTTTGAGTTTCCTTTTGCCCCAAAGCAAACCTATAAGTATATATTTAAACATATTAAAGTTGCAGCAGTTTAATATTGTCAATTTTTTAGCCTTTTCCAGCTTGGGTATACACTAGTTACCGATATATGGACTTCAACTCTCAAATTTCTCAGCAAATAGCGATGCTGGCTTTCAAATTCTAGAAGATAAGGAAAAATGAAGATCTGGAAAAATGGTGAAGTAGGGAACAGTACTTCTTCTGTACAGTATTAGAAATAAAAAACAATTTTACCTCTGCAGCAAAACAAATAGAACAGCACTAAATCTGTACTTTTAAATCAGCAGACTGAAAAACAAATTGCCAGAGCACTGTGAATATGAAAATATTTTTTCTGTTCTAGTTAAAATCAAATGTTAATCCCCTTTAAGAAATAAAAGTGTCTTATTTTCCATGTGATGAACTGTAAAAGTGGTGATAGTTTCCATGTGATGAACTATCAATGATGTATTTAAAAAGGAGTAGGGCCTTCTAATACCAGTAGAGTGGCTTCATGTTTAAAATGGTAAATGTACAAAATAAATACTGTAATTTTGCTTTAATTTGTCTTGTGTATATTTTAACCAAATTTCATACATTTTTTTTAAAATGCATATGTGATTAGCTTTTTAGTTGTGATCTGCTTAAAAGTACAGAATTTTCGTGAGGATCAGTAACAAAGTTCCTTGGTTAACAATGCGGATGTCAATAGTGTCAAATTTGTGTTCACTAGAATTAGTAAAGCTTTTAGGTTCCTGTGGTTTAAGCATTATGGGCTTTGGAAAGTCACATTGAGAGGACACTCAGAGGAAGAATACTCCGCTTTTAAAGATGTTTTTTTCAGAAGCGACTAGACTCCCTTGTTTTTCTTGGAAGACATTTTATTTCTCATCCAAGAAGCTTCTTCTGCTCCGCCTGGATGGCAGGGAATGGAAGGATTTATACTCCTTGCAGAGACAGTTGGTCCTTTGCATTCTTTTAGAGAATCGATGAGGCCACCTGGAGGTTTATCTGTGTCATCAGGGTCACCCGAGTGGTGCAGATGGGTGTGGAGCCTTCTTGGAACTGTTGAAAAGACTGTGTTGTAGACCAGAGATAGATGATCTGATATCCCCCCCCCCCCTCTGTTGAGAGAGGGCTGTTCAATTTTGACATAGATGGCCTCTTGGATGAGAAGTGAAATGTCTTCCAAAAAAACCCAAGAAAGTCCAGTTGCCTCTTGAAAAAAGCTGTCCTTTGGGACAACCGTGACCTGGGTGACAGAATCTCCATAGACACTCTGCTTTCAAATGCATTTTTAAAACAGCAGCTGTAGTACAAGCTTTTACAGGGAAGATTTTGTTCTGAAGGTCTGACCGTAACTGCTGTGAAAGACTCTGGAGAATGGAATTTGGAGGCTGGTGCACTGGTCCTGGCCGATGGAGGCCTCTGCTGCATAGATGAGTTTAACAGCATTAAGGAACATGACAGGACAAGCATCCATGAGGCTATGGAGCAGCAAACCATCAGTGTTGCCAAGGCTGGGTAAGTATGTTTAAAATGTTAAGATTGCAGCTGTACTACTTTTAAAACTTATTGATCCTTGTGCTAATGTAGGATTGCCTGTGTGATGAAGTGCTTTGAGGGTACAAACTAAGCCTGAAAGATCCAGACTCAGCTCCCCATTTAATTATGAAGCTTTTTTGGATAAGCCAGCTTCAGTCCATATCTGTCCATCTCACCAGCCTCACAGAGGATAAAACGGACAGGATGGAAGAAGAAACATGCCTTGGAGAAATGGCAGACTAAATGAAACAAAATGTTAAAAAGATAGCACATTTAAATTACATTAAAACAACCCAAATGTCTTTACAATCCCCAAGGCACATCACAACTTTTGCACATTGAAAGTTGAAAAATTTGACACACCCTGTGAATTAATTAAACATTTTCAATTTTACTGCTGAGATCAGAGACAACATAATTTAACTTCAATTTAAAAGCAGTGTGTTCTATAAGGATGTTACAAGTCACGACCTATCTAGGTGGATTGTATAGGGATGTTATAGATTGCAATCCAGCCCAGAGATTACAGTGGGCACTATGCAGCTCCAAAGCTCTTTCACAGCCCCTGATATCTTGAGTGTATTACTGCATTTTAACACCCTTCCAACATTTTTTTAAATTGCCAGGTGAAGAAGAAGCAGCTTTTGATTAGCTATTAGCTCTCATTTTTTCCCATCTCCTGTTATAGATTACCACAATGAATTGTTAAAATTTGCAGCAAAGCTTTCTGGACATGTATAAAAGCTGGATGCATGAGAAAATAATGCACTTTGGTTTTATGTTTACATCACCCTTGTCCAATGTAAGTCTGATCATAAACACGGACTTGAAATAACCATTACTGGATACTATTTTCAGCAAAAATGGAAATCCATTTTAAGTTAGGAGCGCAATGAAACTTGTTTGATGCTGCCAATGGAATTTTAGAACCTTTTTTCCATTCCAAGTATGTATTCCGGAGTTCCAAATTTTCCCTTCCATATTTAGCAATCTTTATGGCATTATGCAAAGGGGTCAACTCTCATTTCCTTTTTGAATCTCTGTTGATACTGGCTTCAAGTCAAAATGCTTTTCCCATGTTGCGTACTGTTACAAATAAGAAAGCTAAGATGGTTGGTGCAGTATTTGTTCCCATTCAATATGTGAAGTAAGATGGCACCAACTAGAAATAGATCAAACCTAAATCAGATTTAGAACAGCTGCCTGGCTGCCTGCAACAAGGGTTATGCTATGACTACTAGGAGAAAAATATCTTTCTGGTTCTTTGAAAACAAATCTGGGGTCAAGGTCAAACAAATTAAGGAAGGCAAAAGTGTACTGTATTCAAGAGCTGTCATAGAAACTCTTACTACAAAGTCAGACTGTTTGTATGTTCATTCTTCAAGCACAATAATTTTAAGAGGCATATGTGTTTACAGTGCATCAAATAAGAATACAGTAGCTGTATTTATAAGTGGCATATATCAGTGGAAATGAAAGTTTGGATGTGAGTCGTAGTTTATCAAGTATCAGGATAATCTGGTTTGGATTAAACAAAGAGGGTCTCCTGGGGAAGATTACATGGTGAGGCTGGTCAGGGAATAGCTATGTAGATTGAAGCAAATCAAGAGAAGAATTCAATTCATTGTGATTGGGACCTGACAAAATTTAGAGTTTTCACATTCAGTATTAGTTTTCCAGATAATTCATTCTTCTCGCTTTTTAAAAACTGTTTTATTAATTAGATCAGAAAGTGTTTAGCAACCCAACACCATTTTGAAATGTGTAGTGTTGTTGCTTCTAGTCAAAATAGGATTGTTGTCGTCCATCACCTATATGTTTGGCTTGCCAAACTCATACAAATTGTACTTTGTTATAATCCGGAAGCCTTTTCCCGAGACTTGTACTATCATCCAAATTGTTCAGTTCACATGAAATAAATGGAAAGCTTTGGGATCCCATAATGAAGAATAAATTTAGAATGAAAGATGTTCTACAAGTAACAATTAAAAAATCATTTATAAAGAGTTCAGTTCTATTTAATATTAATGCCATCCTCTTTTTTTCTTTCAGTTTAGTGTGCAAACTAAATACAAGGACCACAATTTTGGCAGCAACCAATCCAAAGGGCCAATATGACACTAATGAATCCATCTCTGTCAACATAGCCCTTGGAAGCCCTCTTCTTAGCAGGTTTGATCTTGTCTTGGTATTGTTGGATACAAAAAATGAAGAATGGGATCACATAATTTCATCCTTCATACTGGAAAATAAAGGTAACCTTTTTATATTAATTTTTATGGAATTATGTGAATCAATTTGCCACTGATCATAATAAAGTTTTATGCACAAATAAAGGTTTCCCTTATGAGAATTCACTTTGTGTAAAGTTACTATTGTGAATTAGTTTAAAAATTCATGCTATGCAAATAGAAAAAAGAAATCACTGTTATGTTATTTGTGCCAACAACTTCTGGAAATAGACTTCTCATTAAATTGCTTGAACAGTTCCCTACCAAAACCTCTTTCTACTTCACTCACAAATTTACTGTCATGTTGTGCAGGTGTTCTAGTTGTGCATCCTGGTTTCCACTTATTTTCATATCGGTCATGTATTACTCAGTGCTCAAAATGGGCCATCAACATTTTACCCGATCCCCTTACACAAAATAAAAAGAAAGACCTCTCCAGTATTAAACCTTGGGCTTATTATGTCACACCAAGCTGATGAAGGGTTATCGGGCATAGGCCAAGCTTTTAATCAGGGTGATGCTACTGTGTGCAACAGAGCAAATAATGCTAATAAAAATTTTCCTTTTATATTTGATACTATGGTATTATACTATAAAGTATTTTCTGTAAACTAGTGAGATCTATATGCTTTATATATATATATATATATGTATATGTATGATATTCAGCTTTGTTCGGGTATTTTCCCATGTCTTTATAGTTGTGCTTTTAAAGTTGTAGTGACGTTTCAGCAGAATCTCATCTCCCATCATCAGGCTCGTGTATTGGGTTCATCTTCGTTGTGTGTGTCAGGCTTTCGCAGCCATTTCTGTTTTAAATTTGGTGCTAGCCTCGTGCTTCATTTGAATGTTTTTTTTCTTCATCCTGAATTGGTTGGGAGTTTTGGGCTGTGTTTATTGGTCTTGAAGTTTGCAGTGTTCTGCTTGATTGATGTTTCTAATATCTTCTGTCTGTTTTGTAGCGGTTTTTTTTGTCTGGTCTTGATTAGCTGGCAACATTGTGTTTCGTGTATTGGGGGCTTTCAGCACGGCTTGGCTTTGGGTGAATGGCTGGCTGTCGTTTATTAGGAAGCTAGGTTTCATCTGTCTGTGCCCAGGTGCTTGCTTGGCTTGTGGTGTGGAGATTTTTTTGTTTGTGAGTGCAGGCTTCCAGATAATTGACAGTCTGGTGGAGTCATCTCTTCTATTCATGCTTTCAGGTCTTTTTTCAATCTCTATGGCTTCTCTGATAATTCTGTAGCTGGGGTTTTCTATAGTGGCTAGGGTTTTGGTGCCATTGAAGTCGATGCTATGACCTGTGGCTTTCATGTGTTGGACTAGTGAAGAAGTGTGTTCCAGCTTTTTTACTGCATTCTTGTGTTCGTCATATATGTTCATCGTATATATGTTTAGTATTTAGTGTTTAGTATTTTTAAACATTCACTTGTTTTCTTGTTTTCCCTCCTTTTTTCAATTCTGTTTGGGGGGATTCTAGTAAAAAAATTGTTTTTACTATTTCATTATTTCTTTAACCGTTTTAGTTTTGTATTGTCACTTCTGTTTATTTTTTTTGTACTCTTGCTATAAAATATAATGAAATAAATGGTAAAAAATAACAACAATGGTACATTGGAATATCTGGATGAAATACCATTTGCCTGCAAGCAAGAACTGTACTTGACCACAAAATGGACAAGTAATATGAAATAAAGAAGCTAAAATACTTTGGGACTTTAGAATTCAAATAGAAATCATCTGCCACGTAATACCCCATCCTTACCCCAGAAAAAGTTTGAATGGTGGATGTTGCATACCTGGAGACAACAGAACAGAAATAACTGGAAAAAAATCACAAAATACAAAGACCTGCAAATTGAAAAATAGCTGTGGAAAAGAATGCAAAGATAGCACAAATAGTAATAGGCCCTTGGGTGCAATCCCAAAATATCTGGAGCACCACTACAACACCATCAGCATTAACAAAAATCATCATCAGTCAATTGCAAAAGACAATTTTACTTGGAACTTATATCCTGTGACAATATCTTTAATAGTATTATACAATATTTCCCTATCTTATGTCCTTGGGAAGGACAATAAGGGGGTACAAATGCCAAATCCAGTTTAAATATTTGGCTGACTGTGTGACAAACACAAACACAAAAAGCATGGGACCATTCCAAAGTGGATTACAAAAGCCAAGGCGACTTGTAATGCTAAGCAATTTTTTTTTTCAAATTTTCAAATAATAGGGTTTTGACACTGATATGTGAATCCTGCATTGTCATTCATAAACTACATATAGGACTTAGTGATAGGTATGAACACAGCCAATGTGGCTCATACAGTGAACCACAATTAAGTAAGCGGAGGTGTAGCCAAGGGTCAGAGTTCAACCAGAGAGATAAACTTAACCACCCAAGCATATTATATTGAAGAGAGAAATTCAAGTTTATGAACTTGAGACCCAAGGGGTCTCCAACCTTGGCAACTTTAAGGCCAGAAGACTTCAACTCCCAGAGTTCCTCAGCCAGCAATGCATTTTTTTCAACGCTGTCATGCATCTAGTGTTGTTGGTTGTGCTTTATTATTTAATCTTTTTTCAGGCTGTCCAAGCACATCTGAAAAACTCTGGTCTATGGAAAAAATGAAAACTTACTTCTGCCTTATCAAGAATCTCCAGCCGATACTGACTGATGAAAGCCACCTGATCCTTGTCCGCTATTATCAGATGCAGCGGCAGAGCGACTGCCGGAACGCAGCCCGGACCACTATCCGCTTATTAGAGAGCTTGATCCGGCTCGCAGAAGGTGAGACTTCTTTCTTCCCCACTTGCTTTTCCAATAGCTGCATTCCACATAATTGATTAATAAACACACAATGTTGCAGTCAATATTTTACCCAGTTTGATAGATTTGACTTCTAAAGTGTACCTCCACCAAAATAGCTTTCTTTGTTTTGACACTGTGTTTCATGGGCCAAGAGGTCAAAAAATTTTTGCCCTATATAAATAGCTTATGAATGTAAATTTTCTTCGTGCATTCAAAATACGATCCAGGCAGAAATCTCCAGCATACTCGTGTGAGCTGAAACACAGAATAAGGAGATATTACACTTTGTACTTCATTTATTATGCTGTGTACTTCGTTTTATCACAGAAGCACACCACGAGCAGTTATATGTTTGTGTCTCTGTGTGTGTAAGATTTCTTTTTTTAAAAGAAGATTTTACATAAGATTAAAAACTCCCGAAGCATAAAAAGAAAAGTAGAAAAAAGATATATTAGAATAAAAGAAAAAGTGAAGGACAAGAAAAGAGAAGGAAAAAGGAAAATATTGTGAGCAGCTTTCAATGTTCTACATTGAAAGACATCTGGTCACACATACTCAATGACCTTACATAAAGTCAGGGGTGGGATTCCACTGGTATAACAACCAGTTTGGTAATTGCATGCTTTGCGCGCGCACTCCGCATTTAGAAAAGCTCTAATAATTACCTTCTACAGGAGTCCCTGTGAATAAAACAGCTGAGGCTCAGCAAACCGCTCTGCCACGTGAATCAGCTATGCTCTAAACCAGGGGTGTCCAACCTTGGCAACTTTAAGACTTGTGGACTTCAACTCCCAGAATTCCTCAGCCAGCAAAGCTGGCTGAGGAATTCTGGGAATTGAAGTCCACAAGTCTTAAAGTTGCCAAGGTTGACACCCTGCTCTAAACAAAGGAAATGAAGCACAGGAAAAAGCAGGGGTGGGTGGGTGGTCCCACCTGCTCATCGCAGTGAACTGGTTTGGAGCAAGGGGTTCGCCCAAACCAGTCCAAACTGGTAGAATCCCACCCCTACATAATGTCTTCTGCTTCTGGAATGATTATCATACAGCAATTTGGAACAGAATAGAGTTACATGCATTTCCCCAGAATATAACAGGGATTTGCCGTCAATCCTCGATTATTATCAGTGACAAAATAGCTGTTATGTGCTCTTACATTATACTCAGAAATAATCCTAGCTTAGAAATTGTGGCTGATTTTTTTTTGAAAGTTGTAAGCAATTACGGATATTAATACTTCCAACTTGCTTAAGTTTATAAAACATAAAATAACAGAGTTGGAAGGGACTTTGGAGGTCTTCTAGTCCAACCCCCTGCTCAAGCTGGAGACCCTATACCATACTGAACGAATGACTGTTCAATCTTTTAAAAACTTCCAGTGATGGAGCATCACAACTGCTAAGGCAAGCTCTTCCACTGATTAATTGTTCTTACTGATAGGAAATTTCTCCTTAATTCTAAGTTGCATCTCTCTTTGTTAAGCTTGGTTGGTGGGTAGTTCTCATTGGGAAAAATAGGAGAGAATGTTATGTAGACCACCTGGAGCTCCTGATCAAAAGACAGAGTATAGCACTTAGACTTACATACCGTTTCACAGTGCTTTACAGCCCTCTCTAAGTGGTTTGCAGCATATTGCCCCCATTAATCTGGGTCCTCATTTTACTGACCTCGGAAGGATGGAAGGCTGAGTCAACCTTGAGCCAATAAGAATTGAACTGCTGGCAGTGAGCTGAATTAGCTTGCAATACTGCATTCTAACCACTGTGTCACCATGACTCTTTTTTTCATCTAATGTGGACTCATGTTTTGAGGTACAAGTATTAAAAGATGCGTATGTGAAATAGAGATGCTTGTAATAAGTAGGAAGATGATTCTAACAGGTAGAAAAATAAAGTGACAGATATGTACCTGTATTAGATATGTATGTTTATTTATGATATACCCCATTTTGAAACTTTACATGCACAACAAAAGGCAAAATAACAGAAATTAAACAAAACAAAATAAAACCCGATAACAGAACAATTACAAAGGAGAAGAAGATTTTAACTACATCAGTAAGTTGCGCTTTTATTGACCACTTAATTCTAAAAAGCAGCTGAAACAGTTGTGCTGTATTGAATACCTGTGACTAAATTAAGCTAATAAATACATTCCAGGTAGATTACATTAGGTAAAATAGGATAGATAGATAGATATAGGAATTGGGTGATTTCACAATGTTGATAAAACTTGTACCTCCACCAAAATAGGTTTTGACACATGGGCCAAGAGGTGCATTTAGTTTATTCCATGTAAAACAGAATAAGGAGATATTACACTTTGTACTCATCACTTTTTATCACAGAAGCACACCACGAGCAGTTATATGTTTGTGTCTCTGTGTGTGTAAGATTTTTTTTTTAAAAGAAGATTTTACATAAGATTAAAAACTCCGAAGCATAAAAAGAAAAGTAGAAAAAGATATATTAGAATAAAAGAAAAAGTGAAGGACAAGAAAAGAGAAGGAAAAAGGAAAATATGTGAGCAGCTTTCAATGTTCTACATTGAAAGACATCTGGTCACACATACTCAATGACCTTACATAAAGTCAGGGTGGGATTCCACTGGTATAACAACCAGTTTGGTAATTGCATGCTTTATGCGCACTCCGCATTTAGAAAAGCTCTAATAATTGCCTTCTACAGCAGTCCCTGTGAATAAAACAGCTGAGGCTCAGCAAACCGCTCTGCCACGTGAATCAGCTATGCTCTAAACCAGGGTGTCCAACCTTGGCAACTTTAAGACTTGTGGACTTCAACTCCCAGAATTCCTCAGCCAGCAAAGCTGGCTGAGGAATTCTGGGAATTGAAGTCCACAAGTCTTAAAGTTGCCAAGGTTGACACCCTGCTCTAAACAAAGGAAATGAAGCACAGGAAAAAGCAGGGGTGGGTGGGTGGTCCCACCTGCTCATCGCAGTGAACTGGTTTGGAGCAAGGGGTTCGCCCAAACCAGTCCAAACTGGTAGAATCCCACCCTACATAATGTCTTCTGCTTCTGGAATGATTATCATACAGCAATTTGGAACAGAATAGAGTTACATGCATTTCCCAGAATATAACAGGGATTTGCCGTCAATCCTCGATTATTATCAGTGACAAAATAGCTGTTATGTGCTCTTACATTATACTCAGAAATAATCCTAGCTTAGAAATTGTGGCTGATTTTTTTTGAAAGTTGTAAGCAATTACGGATATTAATACTTCCAACTTGCTTAAGTTTATAAAACATAAAATAACAGAGTTGGAAGGGACTTGGGAGGTCTTCTAGTCCAACCCCTGCTCAAGCTGGAGACCCTATACCATACTGAACGAATGACTGTTCAATCTTTTAAAAACTTCCAGTGATGGAGCATCACAACTGCTAAGGCAAGCTCTTCCACTGATTAATTGTTCTTACTGATAGGAAATTTCTCCTTAATTCTAACTTGCATCTCTTTGTTAAGCTTGGTTGGTGGGTAGTTCTCATTGGGAAAAATGGAAGGAGAGAATGTTATGTAGACCACCTGGAGCTCCTGATCAAAAGACAGAGTATAGCACTTAGACTTACATACCGTTTCACAGTGCTTTACAGCCCTCTCTAAGTGGTTTGCAGCATATTGCCCCCATTAATCTGGGTCCTCATTTTACTGACCTCGGAAGGATGGAAGGCTGAGTCAACCTTGAGCCAATAAGAATTGAACTGCTGGCAGTGAGCTGAATTAGCTTGCAATACTGCATTCTAACCACTGCGTCACCATGACTCTTTTTTTCATCTAATGTGGACTCGTATTAAAAGATGCGTATGTGAAATAGAGATGCTTGTAATAAGTAGGAAGATGATTCTAACAGGTAGAAAAATAAAGTGACAGATATGTACCTGTATTAGATATGTATGTTTATTTATGATATACCCCATTTTGAAACCTTGCATGCACAACAAAAGGCAAAATAACAGAAATTAAACAAAATAAAATAAAACCCGATAACAGAACAATTACAAAGGAGAAGAAGATTTTAACTACATCAGTAAGTTGTGCTTTTATTGATCACTTAATTCTAAAAAGCAGCTGAAACAGTTGTGCACTATTGAATACCTGTGACTAAAATAAGCTAATAAATACATTCCAGGTAGATTACATTAGGTAAAATAGGATAGATAGATAGATATAGGAATTGGGTGTTCCTGATAAAACTTGGGTGCATGTGCATTTAGTTTATTCCATGTAAAAATTTACTCATCAACTTTTATAGATTTTCTTTAAAACCTGTTTTTCAGCACATGCTCGATTGATGTTCAGGGAAATTGTAACTGTGGAAGATGCAGTAACTGTGGTTTCGGTAATGGAATCTTCCATGCAGGTAAGTTTACGTATATATTATAGGTAACACAAACAATTATAGGGGACCACAAACTGTAGGCACATATTTTTTAAAAAAAGCATGTTCTCCACTTTCCAGATCTTGTCATTTTGCATAAAAGTCCATTCCTGTTCATAGTTATGGAAATTGGAATGGGTCACATCCATGTACCTTGACAATAAATTTTTCTGCATACACAATATTGTTCTGTTTTAAATGACTTTTCAAGACATTACTGTGTGATATTTATACAATATGAGTACTATTTGTGGCAAGCCAAAGCAATGACCTTGGAGAAGCAAGGTAGAGTTGAAAGCATATTTAAGCCCAGGATACAGAGAAAGAATGAGCCGGTAAGTCTCATTCCTCCCAAATTTGTTAGAATCTGACCTTCAAGATTTTGTTTCTATAGCCTACATCAACCTAGTTTCAGCTAGAATTGGGGAGTCTGCTTTTTGACATGCTCCACCTTGAAGGGATCACAGTATGGCATGATGTATGCATGTACATTCTAGAAATGATATGGGGGGAAAATGGTCTTACGGAAGAGCATGTTCAATTAATATGGCTCTGGAAAAGAAACTATGATTTATTTTAAATTTGACACTTGATAAATCCAAAACTCAACAGGTTTTTCTACATAAAAGAGATCATGGGACCTTAATCTGTCCTGTGTATATCTTTTATCAAAAACTACAGATAGTCCTCGACTTATGACCACCATTAAGCCCAACATTTCTGTTGTTAAGCGAAACATTTGTTAAGTGAGTTTTTCCCCATTTTACGACATTTCTTGCCACAGTTGTGAAGTGAATCGTTGCAGTTGATAAGTTAGTAACATGGTTATTAAGTGAATCTGACTTCCCCATTGATTTTGCTTGTCAAAAGGTTGCAAAAGGGAATCACATGACCTTGGGAGACAGCAACGGTCATAAGTATGAACCAGTTGCCAAGCATCTGAATTTTGATCATGTGGCCATGCGGATACTGGAAGGGTCGTATGTGTGAAATAAGTCACTTTTTTCAATGCTATAACTTTGAACGGTCACTAAATGAATTGTAAGTCGAGGACTACCTTTAGCTATGTGTTCAAAATGAGGAAAGTGAGTTGTTTCAAACATAGAATAAGCCAACTTGTGGCAAAGTGTTCAGTTCAACTATGGTTTTGTAAAATGATTTCATTGAATGATTTAATTGTTCTGATATGGGGACAAAATCTGGATGGGCAAGTACAGAAAAACTAGTGCATACCAGCTCTTCTTTCCTCTTAGCAGCTCCTGCCTTTAAACGTGATTTCTAGGTCTTAAGTTTTAATGGATTAAGAGCCTCAGTTTATGAAAATGTCCCTCAAGATAACCAACTGTGTGCTATCCCATTTTATTCAGGAGTGGCCCATGTCTTCCAAAGGCTTCTTGGGAGCAGAATGGGATGGGAAGCTTTTTGTTGTGGTTTGCCTGCAGCCGTTGCAGACGGCGGTGGAATCAGATAGTGAGGAAGAAAGGGGACCAGTCAGGGAGTCTGGAGAGGACTTGGGCAAGGGTCCTGCGTCCGATGCAGGGATGGGGCCAGGACCATCTGGGAGTTGGGTGCTGCCTTCGGAGCTTTCGGAGTCTGGCAACAGCAAAGCAGAAGACCCAGGCGAGCCTGTTTCCAGTGTGCGTGTGCACAGAGCTGCTAGAAGGCGAGAGCAGCTAAAACAGAAGGGGCAACTCAGGAGTAAGGCTGGGAGGTGATTGCCCCTCTCATAAGGGATAAAAGTCAGACCTCAATGATGAAATCTTTGCAGGAAGCAAAGTAGTTCAATAGATTCTGAGTCCTCCTTGAAGCTCTGTGTACTATGATCGTTTTTTTTCTGGTATTTCGGTTGGTTTCTGTTATAATTAATTGGATACTTCTGTTTTTGGCAGCATTCCACAGCACTGAAAGGCATGTACTTATCTTGGGGAACTGTTTCAGATTAGTTCTGGCTGGGAATGAAAGTAATTCCCAGCATTGCAATAAGCGTTTGCTTTTAAAACAAGTTTGTGTTTAATTATGTTTGGCGAAGCCTGGGTCAGAACACTTTTGTTGATTAAAAGTCTCTGGAGATTTTCAATCATCCAGGTCATGGTTTTTCCAAAGATACTTTTCAAAAGGCAACTGGACTTTTCTTTCTTGAAAACTTCCTTTTTATTGATTACTTTATTTAAGATCGAAGCCAAAGGTTGTGAATATTTTCTAGGTATTATGTAGTGTTCCAAGGATGCAAACTCTTAAGGCTTTCCGGAATAAATAATTTTGTTCCATGCTTGCAAACTTTACCAAGTTTTTACCATGTTTAATTTAACAGAATAACAGAGTTGGAAAAGACATTGGGGGTCTTCTAGTCCAATCTACTGCTCAGCCAGGAAAAGCTATACCATTTCAGACAAATATTTAATTTAAGAAGTTTTCACAGAAAACAGTTTGTGCATCACAATTCTTGTCTTGCTTTAGGGAGGTGCACTTCTTGGTGGTGCTAATGCGCTCCACACTTCCTTTCCTGAAAATCCGGTGGAACAATATAGAATGCAGTGTGAACTAATCTTGAAGAAGCTGGAGTTGCAACACCTTCTGCAGGAGGAATTAAGAAGGCTTGACAGGTGCAAAACATTTATCTTTGGGAGGAAAAACATCGGCTTGAAATCAGATTACACATCAGCTGCTATGACAATGTGCGATGTGATGAATATTAATGTTTTCTTGTAAGCCATAGTCTTGAAAGCATATGGATGAAAATAATTAACAATATAAGAGAGAATCATTCTGTTATTTGTTTATTTATGTGCAAAACCAATATCAGTACCTTTTCTGTCTTCACATGACAGAAAAAAACTTCATTTATTCCTGAGTAAGTAAACACAGAATTCTACTGCAGAAGAATGATTTGCTTGAATATTATTCACAGGTACTCATCAACTTATGTTTGGTTGCTTATCAGCTGTTTGAAATTACAAACTTCATCTCCCCAGAGCTACTTATGACCCATTTTTAAAGTTACAATGGCCACACACCCACAAAGTCACATGATTGCATTTTGGGCACTTGGCAACCAGGTTATTTTTATAGCTGTTTTCCGTATTCTGCAGTCATGTGAACACCCATTGGGGAAAATGGATTCATTTAACAGCCACAGCATTTGCTTAACAATTGCAGCAGTCACTTAACAATCACTACAAAAAATGTAAAAAAATAATAATGGGGGTCAGGTCATGTAACTTATGCAATGACTTACGACCATAGATCTGATCTCAATTACAGTCTTAAGTCGAGGACTACCTGTATTCACAAAAAGCAAATATTCTCATCTGTTTTATCTAAAATTCCTAAAGTCATGTATTTACTAATGTTTGCACCCATAAAGAAACATCACTTCTATATTTCAAAGCTTATAAAAATGCAACTTATTTTGACAAAAAATATTTTCCTTTTAATTTTTTTAGGTTTTTACAGAATGGAAATTTAAGCCCATCTCTGCAGCGCAAAGGAGCATCTTTAAGTAATGACACGTTTGGGGAATTAGAGCAGAGGATTCATTCCCAACATTCAGAAAAAGAAGAAAATAATATTCAGTTACAACCTTTGTCAGCCAAAATAAGTTCTGATGCTGATACGCATCTGGGATTCCCAACCAGACAAGTATCTAATGATGCCCAAGTAAGAGAAAAATCGAAGAGTCTTAATGAGACCGACAGTGATGACACTTTGAATTGGTTTGATAGTATAGCAGAAGGTAACATGGAAAGTGAGAAGGTCAGTTGTAATTTTCCAGTTGCAGTAACATCTCAGGACAATCCGGCTTTGGAAGCAACGAATAGTAGATCTTCTAAAAAGACCAACTGTTTAAGAGAATCTGAGCAAACCAAGAAGAGGGAATCAGTGACCAAAAAATACCAGGGGAACTCTTGTATACAGACTATTTTTGCCCTTGAGAGGACACAAAAGCCTATAAATTCCCCTTCAGGGACAGTCCATAAAGGTTCAGATGCTACACCTAGCACACCTAACTTGATCATTACTCAAAGGGCCTCTAAGAAGTGGCAGAAGAGAAATATTGAAAGCATTAAGAGATTTTGTATGAATACAGCAGACTCCAAGACTGAGGATACTCAATCTTCATTATCTTCTCATTCTGCAATTATCCCAGATTGTCCTGAAAAAGATACCGGGGCTTCTCTGTGTCACAGTGTGCCTTCGAGGCATTTGACATCAACATCTTTAAATCGGAAGCGAAATAGAGACCAAACCAACAAAGTAAGAAATTGCAATGAACCTGTCGTCCCTGAGAAATCAGAAGCTGCCCCTACTAAGTTTGCAAAATTTTCCTTTCAACGAAAGCCTAAGCTTTCTCTGTCTCCTGAAAATGAGGAACGTCAGACATTACAGGAAACTATTTACAACCCTGACCTTTTTACCCAAAGTACATCAAAAGGAGAAAATCTGAGGGAAGAAGATCCTGATAAACATCAGGAAAGCAACAGTCTTAACCCAGGAAATACGGCCAAGGAGAAACAAGCCTGTAAAAACAAGAAAGAGGAAGACAAGCCAAAGCCAACTAAAGCCACAGCCATTTCTTTTACAAATACGTCAGGGACAAGAATAACAAATTTGGATGGTCAAAATTCAAGAAAAGTGTGCCCCAGCACTTTAGCAAAGCTAGCAAAGTTTGCCTTTATACCATCAGATGAATCTCCAGTTTCTTTGAATATCACCACTAATGAAAAAGTGAGAGAAAGGCAGCCATTGAAGACTCAGAAAGATTGTGCAGAACCCACCCGGAAGTGCTTTGAATTAGGAAACATTCACAGAATTTCAGGGAAATCATTGTTCTCGGTAACTGATCTGGACGATGCACTGTTAGACTTTGACTGGGATGAAGAGATTCAGAAATATGCTAAAACTTAAAGTTCAGTATCTGCTACCTTCTCAAAAATACTTTGTGGTACTTTTATAATTGGTTTATTTTTGATGTGGGAATAATGCTGCAAATAATAAGCAACCTAGCAGACTTTTAAAAAATTGAATTGGGTTCTAAAAAGAGCATGCTTCCATCTGCAAAAATTTGATGCTATTGGAGTGCTCAAAGTGAAATAAACTTAGTACTCTCCAACTCACCAAGTGCAGGCAACAGCTCTGAAAAAATAAACCTACTCCTTCCTGGGTTTTTCTTCGTTGAGAAGTAGTCTAAACCTCTGCAGTATTGGGAAATCTGGTAGGTGGTAGATTGGGAAGGTTTCTCTTTAAGCATATGTGTTTGATAGAGGGACACACATCATGTCAAATTGTGTTACAATGTCACATGTTTGCGTCATTTTGTGTCATAACATGCACAATGTCACTTGTCCTTCTTCCTGCAGATATCCTCTGATACTAATATCTCCAACAATGAGCTTCAGATTTTTGGAGGACATTGTTCAGGGCCTAAGGTTTATGTGGATTAGAGGTTTTTCCCATGATCAGGACAGGAAATGTATAAAACTACAGCTTTTAAGGTAGTCAAGCCTGCACAACTAGTATGGATAAACAGATTGAAAAGCAATGAGTGAGACACTTATTGTATTGGATGTTTCCCTAAGATATAAATCCATACATTATTCAATTAGCATATTTTGGTGAATAATGACATGGAGAATCCCTAGTGAAGAAGCACATTAAGGTTTTTAAAATTATTTTAGTTTTCTTCTTAGCATCCTATAGAAATGTGTGATTTCAATTATTTTGTATTCAAGTAAAATGAACTCCAAAATCTTTGAAAAGTGGGAGGGACCCTCCCCTCTTTAACTTCTTTTTTGGTTTTACCATATATTTGTCTAGCTCCATTTCATAATGAGTACTGATCTATGACTTTAATTAGGTAACTGATAACATTTATTATATTTGGCTCAGGAAGGAGCTTGAATTCTTTGTTCAATTGGACAGTTTAGCTGCTAAAAGTTTGTAAGCCAATATAGCTATTAAAATGATTAATGTGGCAATTTACTTCAATTCATATGTATATCACTGCTTTCCTTTAATAAAATATCAACTAATATCTGTACTCAGTTCATTTTAGTGCCACACTTTGCTTTATAGAGGACGCATAAAAATGCTCAGAGACTTCCCCTCCCTAATTAAATAATCCAATTAAATTGTAGTAAATGTTTTTTATTGTATATTGAACAAACTCATATATGACAGTATCTGCTTTTGCTTTCCTTGTATTGTCTTGCATCTAATTTGAAATTTCATATAGTTTTGTGAAATTTCATGTAGAAGAGTCATTCATCTCTTGTATATTAAGACACAAGTTGAAGTGTCAGTGTGATGGTCTCTTTCTTAAAGCTCCTTGTCTACACAAGGTCTTTGACTACATCATCCACAAAAAGAGAAAATTTCAGGGTCACCCATACAGTTATAGTACTAAGGAATTAATAAAACATCAAGCAAAACTCCCAAGTGATGTTGAACAGTATTGGGTATTCGACAGAAAACATGTATTGATGAAAGTTGGGGTGTTAAATTTTTGCCATTTAATTCACTGATGTCATTAATAATAAATCTAACACATTATCCAGTAATATTATAGCCAATATTAATGGAAACTAATAGTAGCTGTATTATAAATTATGAAAACTTCCTGTTATTTTGGAGAATTGAGGAAATTCTGCTTCAAATGACACTACTTTTTCTTTATGGGAATTTATGCAAGGAAGTCCTTACATTTTTTTCCTCTCCATTGACTTCTGCCGTAGAATTTTATTTATGTATATTTGTGTATGATGGTGGAGATTTAAGTTCAGGGGTGGGATTCTACTAGTTCACACCTATTCGCTAGAACCGGTTGCTAACATTCTAAGCAGTTCGGAGAACCGGTTTTTAGAAGAAATTACTGGCCTAATCCTGTAAGGAAGGCAGGAAGGAAACATTCTGGTGTTGCTTACAGAAACTGCCTCTCTGTTAATCTTTATTATGTTGTTGGCAGGATTAGACTTCCTGTCTCAGGAACATCTCTGGAGTATTATTTTTTTTTGCCTCCTTTGCTGGTATTCAAAGTTATAATGGCACTGAAAAAAGCGACTTATGACCATTTTTACACTTACGACTGTTGCAGCATCCCCACAGAGGCCAGGCAAGGAGAGGCCAGGCAAGGAGATGCGTGCCTCAATGTGAGTGATATTGAGTTGGCCACACCCAGTCAATAACATGACCACCAAGCCATGTCCACCCAGTCACATGACCACCAAGTCACATGACCACCAAGCCATGCACCACCATCTAAGCCACACCCACAGAACTGGTTGTTAAAAACCACCCCTGTTTAAGTTATAGTAAATACTTAATATTGATTTCTCCTAATCTTTCCAATCTTTAATTAATCTTTCTAATATTGATTCAGCTTCTAATGGCAAATTCTGTATCTTTTGAAACTATAACAGACTTCTTTAGTCACTGGTTAAACATTCTCATGGTTCTCATCCCTTCTTTGCATTGGAGAGAAAGTTCTCATCAGGCAGATGTTTCCTCAGTGTGTGCAGAACAGTCCACTTCCATTTCCACTAATTACCTGCAATTAGATATAGCGAGAGAGCAAGTCTTGGAAGTGTGGCTTCTCCATTTGCATAGGAGAACTGTAAGCCACCTGGTGTTTGCCTTTAAGATGGGCAGCTATACAAACGTTACAAACAAACATTTTGTGCCCCCCATGGCGCAGTGGTTAGAGTGCAGTACTGCAGGCTACTTCTGCTGATCTCCGGCTGCCAGCAGTTTGGGTCTCACTAGGCTCAAGGTTGACTCAGCCTTCCATACTTCCGAGGTGGGTAAAATGAGGACCCAGATTGTTGGGAGCAATAGGCTGACCCTGCAAACCTCTTAGAGGGGGCTGTGAAGCACTATGAAGCGGTTTAAGTCTAAGTGCTATTGCTATTGCAGCCTAGGGTTTTACCATATATTTGTCTAGCTCCATTTCATAATGAGTACTGATCTATGACTTTAATTAGGACTTGTAAACTGATAACATTTATTATATTTGGCTCAGGAAGGAGCTTGAATTCTTTGTTCAATTGGACAGTTTAGCTGCTAAAAGTTTGTAAGCCAATATAGCTATTAAAATGATTAATGTGGCAATTTACTTCAATTCATATGTATATCACTGCTTTCCTTTAATAAAATATCAACTAATATCTGTACTCAGTTCATTTTAGTGCCACACTTTGCTTTATAGAGGACGCATAAAAATGCTCAGAGACTTCACCTCCCTAATTAAATAATCCAATTAAATTGTAGTAAATGTTTTTTATTGTATATTGAACAAACTCATATATGACAGTATCTGCTTTTGCTTTCCTTGTATTGTCTTGCATCTAATTTGAAATTTCATATAGTTTTGTGAAATTTCATGTAGAAGAGTCATTCCTCTCTTGTATATTAAGACACAAGTTGAAGTGTCAGTGTGATGGTCTCTTTCTTAAAGCTCCTTGTCTACACAAGGTCTTTGATTACATCATCCACAAAAAGAGAAAATTTCAGGGTCACCCATACAGTTATAGTACTAAGGGAATTAATAAAACATCAAGCAAAACTCCCAAGTGATGTTGAACAGTATTGGGTATTCGACAGAAAACATGTATTGATGAAAGTTGGGGTGTTAAATTTTTGCCATTTAATTCACTGATGTCATTAATAATAAATCTAACACATTATCCAGTAATATTATAGCCAATATTAATGGAAACTAATAGTAGCTGTATTATAAATTATGAAAACTTCCTGTTATTTTGGAGAATTGAGGAAATTCTGCTTCAAATGACACTACTTTTTCTTTATGGGAATTTATGCAAGGAAGTCCTTACATTTTTTTCCCTCTCCATTGACTTCTGCCGTAGAATTTTATTTATGTATATTTGTGTATGATGGTGGAGATTTAAGTTCAGGGGTGGGATTCTACTAGTTCACACCTATTCGCTAGAAACCGGTTGCTAACATTCTAAGCAGTTCGGAGAACCGGTTTTTAGAAGAAATTACTGGCCTAATCCTGTAAGGAAGGCAGGAAGGAAACATTCTGGTGTTGCTTACAGAAACTGCCTCTCTGTTAATCTTTATTATGTTGTTGGCAGGATTAGACTTCCTGTCTCAGGAACATCTCTGGAGTATTATTTTTTTTTGCCTTCTTTGCTGGTATTCAAAGTTATAATGGCACTGAAAAAAGCGACTTATGACCATTTTTTACACTTACGACTGTTGCAGCATCCCCACAGTCATGAGAGGCCAGGCAAGGAGATGAGTGCCTCGATGTGAGTGATATTGAGTTGGCCACACCCAGTCAATAACATGACCACCAAGCCATGTCCACCCAGTCACATGACCACCAAGCCATGCACCACCATCTAAGCCACACCCACAGAACTGGTTGTTAAAAACCACCCCTGTTTAAGTTATAGTAAATACTTAATATTGATTTCTCCTAATCTTTCCAATCTTTAATTAATCTTTCTAATATTGATTCAGCTTCTAATGGCAAGTTGTGTATCTTTTGAAACTATAACAGACTTCTTTAGTCACTGGTTAAACATTCTCATGGTTCTCATCCCTTCTTTGCATTGGAGAGAAAGTTCTCATCAGGCAGATGTTTCCTCAGTGTGTGCAGAACAGTCCACTTCCATTTCCACTAATTACCTGCAATTAGATATAGCGAGAGAGCAAGTCTTGGAAGTGTGGCTTCTCCATTTGCATAGGAGAACTGTAAGCCACCTGGTGTTTGCCTTTAAGATGGGCAGCTATACAAACGTTACAAACAAACATTTTGTGCCCCCCATGGCGAAGTGGTTAGAGTGCAGTACTGCAGGCTACTTCTGCTGATCTCTGGCTGCCAGCAGTTTGGGTCTCACTAGGCTCAAGGTTGACTCAGCCTTCCATACTTCCGAGGTGGGTAAAATGAGGACCCAGATTGTTGGGAGCAATAGGCTGACTCTGCAAACCTCTTAGAGGGGGCTGTGAAGCACTATGAAGCGGTATATAAGTCTAAGTGCTATTGCTATTGCAGCCTAGGTGTTTGTGGAGGAGAAGGGAAGGAAATGGCCAAATGTGTTCAATAACATGATGCAAACTCTGCCCCCCCATGTCCTTGTGTGCAATTTCACAATGCAAGTATGAGAGGGCAGGATTCATGTCATGACTTACCTTGGTTTGACTTGTAGCATTATCATGATTATGAACTGATAGCCCATGGCTTCTGGATGTGCACTGTGTTCAGACTAGTGTTACCTAGAAACACCCAGCACAATTATTTTTGGATTCATGGAAACAGTGGATGGAAGATTCACCAAATATTGAAAGTAGAAAACAGCAGATGGGAGATTTACCAACTAGTAGAAAGAAGAGTGTATATTGTTGTATACACTCAGAAGGGTGTTTCATTTAGTTGTCCTTTCACAGATTGGGGTTCTTCTGTTCTAAAACAGCTGACAAGCAAGGATGCAGTTTATGAATCAGAATCACAGTATGTTAGTTCACCGTAGTCATCCAATCTTTGCCAAGACTATTATTTTTATCCATCTCTAGGCCAACTCAATAATATCCAGGGTTGGGATTCAAATTTCTTAACAACTAGTTCTGTGGGTGTGGCCTAATTTGTGGGTGTGGCTTGGTGGTCATGTGACTGGCTGGGCATAGTTTGTATGTAAATATAAATATTTATGTAAATATTGAATTTTTTATTTTTAAAAAAGCAACTTTTACACAAAATCAGGCAAAGCAGGCAGGCAGATTGAGTTGCTCACAGAACCACAGATTCACAGATTCTTTCTGCAATCAGCTACCTGAGTCTGTCACATAAAATGTGCTTGCAACCTCATAAAATTTGCTAGCAAGCAAACTCACAAAATTAACTCACAATGTGAGTTAATAATATAACTTTCTGACATCTACTACCTGAGTCTGCACTGAATAATAGAAGCTTCAGGCTCAGCTCTGCTTTTAGATTAGCTAGAAAGCAAGAAATGCAATGATTTCCTGCTTTCTAGTTAATCTAAATCTCCCATCACAGCAGAACAGCTGATGGTCGGGGGGGGAAAGGAAAAATAGCAACTTAGCAGGCAAGTTTGATGGCATGCATGCCAGGTAAGGAGTGAGTGGGCAGGGCGGGGCAGGGTGTGATTTGCCGGTTTTCCAGCAGGTAGAATCCCACCCCTGGTGAGAGTGCATTTTGCACATGTGTGCAGACCATTTCCAAAAAAACCTCACCTATGCTGCCCGAACAGCTGACAAGCGCTGTGCGCAGGTGCGCAGTGTTTGAAAATGCTCTTCTTTCCTGCTTTTTCAACTTCAGCTGTGCCGCGCAAAGCAGCTGAGGTTGAAAAAAATAGGAAATAAAGGGCAGCCAAGACCCTGGGCGGGCAGGCGGGCGGGCAGCCCAAACAGAGCAGCAGACACCGAACCAGCTCGGTGTCCGCTGCTCTTCAGAACTACCAGTGCTATAGAACCGGGCCAAACCAGTAGCATCCCACCCCTGATAATATCCACTTAAATTGAGCACAAACTCTATTTCTTACTAGCACTGATTATGTTACCTAGGTAATGAAAGTCTGCAAGAAAACAACCAAACTCAGCACCAAGAACCTCTCATTTTAACCCCGAGCAATAGATATTCTCCTTTATTGGCAATATTCACTTACTCAATCCAAAACTGAAAGTAATGTGAGGTTTTAGATGAGTTCAGTATCATAATTTCTAAGGCCAATGCAATGGATTCTGAAGCATGTTGCAGTTTCTGAAGAAAAAGGGAAGTCAAGTTGGTGAACTTTGGTTTTCAAACCATCTAGAAAGGCCTTTTATGTCCTTGATCTATGCAAAATCAAAATAGCTTCCATTAGGTTTGAAATCTCTGCATATTTTGCAAGGCTTAGTACAGTATTTATCATGCAAAGCACTGTAAATATACACTGGTTTCCCTGAACTTTTTGTATTAAAGCCTTGTCACTTAGTAGGATGGAACAGTGAAGCACACACAACTGCATCTATATTGTGTTTTTTCAGAGACATTTTCTAACCACCAGGAGGTGCTCTAACTATTGCAGTAGACATTTAACAGCTAAGTCTGACTTCATATACTGTATTTTCCTGCTTCCTTTCTCTCAAACTACCATACTCTTTTCTTAGGGCTCTATTCCATGTATACAATGAACTGTTTGCAAGAGTGTTATATTGTTTTTGTGGCAACATACCAGCAGTATCACAAAGTCCTGGAAAATTTTGTGTGTGTGTGTGTGAGAGAGAGAGAGAAAGAGAGAGGGGGAGAGGGAGAGGGAGAGAGAGAACACAACACATATGACTTTTCTTCTCCAACTTTTCACCACAATAGCTCTGGATTAGGTTAGGCAGAGTGATGGGTCAAAGTGAGCTTCTGTGGGTGAAGTCGGATTAGAAACTGGATCTCCCTAGTCCTAGTCAACATCTTCAAGACAACAATGTACCAGCCACAACAGCAATCAAATCCTGTTATTGGTTCACTTTGGATTGATGGAATGTAGTCCAATATATCTGGTGGTAACCAGCGTGGTGGGATTCTATCGGTTTGGACCAGTTTGGGCCAATGTTAAAGTTACAGCTGGTTCGCCGAACCGGTATTTCAGCTGACCATCTAGCCCCTCCCCTCCCCCCTCCCCGGAGTCTCCACGCAACCCATTTTCAATGGGGGTAAGTGCAGGGTCTGCATGGGGGCTCTGGGAGGCAGAAATACTGGCCTTCTGGAGGTCCAGGAACAGGCCTGTTTCCAGCTTCCAGAAGGCCTCCAGAGCCCAGTTTTCACCCTCCCAGAGGCCCGGGGGAGGCTTCTGGACCCTTGGGAGGGCAAAAACGGCCTCCTCCAAGCTCTGGAGGCCCACCGGAAGCCGAAAACAGGAAGTTTCAATAGGCCCCGCCCACCATGGCCTCGCCTATCCAGCAACCGGGCAGCGAGCCAATTGCTGGGATTTTTGAATCCCACCCCTGGTGGTAACATGTTGAGTTCCTCCAGCCTTAATTGTTCAGTTTTTGTGGGCTTAGTTATAGGTATAATACTATACTTTCGTGGGGAGTATTAATTGCTCTGTGCCTCTTTATGCCTATCCTCAGGAATGGTATTTGACAGATCTTCACCAACAATTGTTAATTTTTAAAATAATTCTTAACTGTTTGTTACAAGAAAATTCTGTTTCTCTTAAAAGATAGTTAATTTGTGAGTTTTGTACTATTGGTTCAAGCCCAACCCTACTCTGAGCATTACTCAAAATATAATTAAAACATTCTCAAATATTTTCTTGCTCAATTTTCCTTTGTGCAACAACATAAAATACCCTTGGTAATAAAGATGATGCTGGAAGCTGATACTGAACATTATTACAGATACAGCTAACAAGACAAATGAAAAGTAAGCAATCCCCCTAGTCTAGTACTTTGTATGGTTGATAAGAAAATGGCTTCAGTGTTTTTACACAGGGTTTAGTTGATTTGGCAGCTACAGACTAACTCTAAATGTGGACAATTGTTTGTAATGGACAAGGTGCATTGTATCTGATCTTGTGTATTACTGAAAAGAATGGTTATTCTTCACAGTAGATTTGATTATACCAGTAGCAAAAATGGATAGGTACAATTCTTCTACTCACATTACTTGGGGGCGATATCTGTCTTTTGTCTTCTACATTTACTGCACTATGGGTGTTATAACTTCATTTGTCAGTGAGAAAAATGGAGGCACTCTTGTGGAACTAGATGGGAATACCTAAAACACAGGCTTGAAATGCATCCAATCTTCTCAATACATTTTGTATTCAGAACGTATGATGGATCTAGAACTATGGGAGCTGCTGATAATCAAATTGTACTGAGAAAGAAAGGGGGGAACATTCCTGTTTAAGCTTTGAGGTTGGTTATACAGGCCCTGCTCACAGACCAAGCTGAAGGGGGAATTAAATTTGACAGAGGGACCCTGTTTTGTTGGTGGTTTAGCCTGAATAATGCTTCAGATGGACCATAAATCACTTCTGTTTCACTTTTAATTAACAAATTAATTAACAAAATAGATTCGGCTGTTCTTAATGCCTCCTTTTTTAAGTAATGGAAGAACATCTGGCTAACATGAGCAATCATCAAAGATATTATTTCATGTTCATGACTTTTCTTATTCTAATGCTGGTATTGATATTTTTCAATTTTATCAAATGTTATATGCCACCTACAGTAATAAACGTATCTTCTGAAAAGCAACTTATTACTCTTCTCAGGTGAATCGGTCCACCTAGCATTTGTCAGGTCTGTAGCAAATTCAGAATGAATCTCCTAACTTCCTGGTTAATGATTAAGCATCGTAATTTGCTAATCTGGGCTTCCTGGGAGAGATTGCACCTACTCAAATGGAGAAAGCAGAACTGTCAGAAGGGGTGAGGTTAAAAAAAAACCTCTAGATGCTTCCCACAAAAGACTATTTGGCAACAGACACAAAGGATGGAGTTTGATCACAGTTGTGGCCAGGGTAGTGGGGAGTCAAAAAGAGAGATTTGAAGAAAAGGACCTTTGTAAGGTGTCGCCATGTGTGGCTTTTGAAATAAATCTCACTTTTTAAGAGACAAAAAAGGAATCCCACTTCCCTTCTTCAAGCAGTGTAGTTTTCCAGTTCTGTGTGCTTCTTAATAAATCTGCCTTGTCCTTCAGAAGCAATGAATGTCCGCTAGCAGTCACTAATAGCTGGTTTCAGCTCATACTCGACCTTCCAAACAGCTCTATTAAAGTGCACACACATTACTCTTTTGAAATGGGACCTGATGTAATTTCCTTAGTTGGTGTTCTTGGAGCTCTCTACAATGGGCCAAGGAGCACATCTTTTAACAAGAATTCAACTCTACAGCAATTCTTTCACGGAGCACTTTGAAGGACAAAAGATCTTCTTTCCAATCTCTGGAGACTTTCTCAAAGGAGGGGTGACATTGATCAATACTGACTTGGCTTGTGCTCATGTAAAACGATCCTGCGTGCCAAAGAGAAGGAACTGCTGAAGTAAGGAGCTTTCACCCGTATCTCCTCCTCGCTTTCACCTCCCTGAGCAATTGGCACAGTTTTCCAAGTTAGAGACTGACGGGGCAGGGGGTGGGGTGGGCGACTGCGGGATCAGAGAGAAGACAAGGAGAAGCATTCACCACACAAGCAAAGTAATACTGTTTTCAGCTGCAGGCTATTTAAACAATGGCTTTGCATTGACCTTAGTGCTTGGCTGGGAAGCACACTTTTAACATCTCCATATTAGAACACTTTGAGAGAGGGGGGGGGAAGCATTCTCTCCCCCAATTACATTCTCTCATCCCAGTTTTGCTAGGAAAAATGTCTAGTCAAGTAGTAGAATATAAATCAACCTTGTCTTCCTTGTCTGTGTGGTGTGTAAGTGTCCATCTTCCACTGGACAGTTTGATTCTTGGTTTCTTTGCATCCATTACCTTCTAAATATTTGTTTTCCTGCTCATTATGGTCTTTTCCCTCTGTGTTTTGTTGTACCTCCTCCTTTACTAATAGTGACACATAGGTAAACAGCCAAACTGTAAGCAAGAACTTGAATTTCCAATTACTATTTATAAATAGTAGCAAATTTTGCAGCTCTGAACATTTTCACTACAATACTTCTATTACCACCCCCTCCTTTTCTTTTTAACGCCCCATCAGCTTTGGGTCAGCATTTTATGGCCACCAAATACATGCAAAACATATTCTCCAATTGCCCCTCCCTCTGTGATCCATAGAAGACAATTTTTCATCAGAAACTGGTCCCTGGCACCAGAAAAGTTTGGGGCCACTGGCTTATTGTACCTCTCCAAGGAAAAACGGTTGATAGCTGGTTGATAACTGGCTTTGATGGTTAAGTTAGTTAGAAGATCTGTACCATTATGGATCCTACCGTGTTTCTCATATAATAAGGCCGGGTCTTATTTTTTTTTGAGCCCCGAAAAAATGGCTAGGCCGTCTTTTCGGGGGTGACTTAATTCCCCCCCCTTGCATCTTCGGGTGGGCAGGCGGCGATGGCTTGGATGTTGACCTGAGCATTGGTGGGACACTTCGTATTGGGGTCAACGCAGGCAGCACCGTATCCGGGTGTGCAACAAAAGTACTTCCTAAGAGCAAGCCCCCCCCACCATTCCCCCCCATTTCGCATGTTTTAATATAGGCCTTAATTTGGGGGGAGGGGATTAATTTCATTTCATGCCTATAAAACATGCTGGGACTTCCTATTGGGGGAGGCCGTATTGTTGGAGAAACAGGGTATTTACGATCTAATCTTTTATATTGTGTATTTTGCGTGTGTGTGTGTGTGTGTGTGTGTGTAATTTTAAACTTTAAACTTTGTAAGTCTCTACATCAGAGAGCCTTGTGGGTTAAGCTAATTCTTTCTTTTTGTGGCCAGCACTTTTAAAGTACATGAATCATTTTTTTATTTATTGTGCTTCTGTTTACTGGAGGCCATGGCGCTTCTGTTTACTGGAGCAGAAACCAAGAGTTTTTTTTTCATAAAGGCCTCCCTCCCCAGAATGCTCTGGGACAATCTAATTCTTGCTTCATCTGATTTTACCAGTGCATCTCCAGATGACACATTAAGTGCAGAGAAACCAGGAGGCTGTGTAATCTATTATGCACAATAAAAGGAAGTCTAAAGTTTCCACTGGCATCTTGCTCCACTTTAGTTTATTCTTACATTGGCATTTTAGCCAATCTGGCCCTGATTCAAGGATACCAGAGGCTTCTCGTTGATTTTTGACATTGGTTTTTGGAAGTGCTTTATCCATTTGGGCAGAAACACCTATTTATTGGCAGCTGAAAAACCAAAAGTTGCAATGTTTGAAATGCTTGATAGTAACTGGTTCATGAGAAAGAACATCTTCACGGGAGGAGAATCTTTTAATTGCAAATCTGAAGATACTGACAGGTTAGTTTCTAAAGCACTTCAAAACAACCCATGCTGGCTGAGGAACTGTAGGAGTTGATGTCTATTCATCTTAAGTTTGCCAAATTTAAATAACACTGCTTTATACTATAAAAACACATTCACATTTTAAATACAGTCAAACCAACACCATTTGACACAAAGCAGATGTATACGAAATCTCAGTTTTAAAAAAATCCATGCAAGGACACACACATGTACACACACAAGAACTCAAGATAAGCACCTACATCCAGGGAGAAAAAGGACCTTCTATACGTACTGATGCTCTTTGTGTTAGGAAATGAGAAGATGGAAAATTAAGGCATTGGGAAAAGTTATTTTGGAACAGACTTCCAACTATCTGACTTCCTGAATATGTACACTCTGTAAGACAATGTTTAGTAGAACATTTTATTGCAGGCTTCATACTTTTTGACATCTAATATGTACACATCCAGCTGCTGTAAAAACAGTAATACAGAGTTCAGTACATCTATACATAATATTTGTATGAACAGCAAATCATAGCAGTTGTGGATATATATCTTTACATGATAATTTACTGATTCCAGAAAAAAACAAATTTGCAAAAATCCGATTCACAGCTGCCAAGGTATATATAATCTTTGGATTTTTTTCTATTCTTGATGAAAGAAGAGTTTAATGATCTGCAATCCTTCTACCATTATGGCATCCTTTTAATAGGAAATCACATGCTGAGGAAATTTGAGGACATTAGCCATAAATTTTCTATACCTTTGCTTCCCAAACTAACACTGCAAGCCTGAACTATTAATTCCCTGAATATCACAATACAGAACAATCAACCAGTACAATTACATTTAAGTGTAAAAAAGTGTCTTGTTTTGGAAATCTGTTTTGTGCTATGTGGAGGAAAAGCAGATTTTCTTTTACACTGAAAACTGGTTCACTCACATTTAAGGCCAATGACATCAGATGGTGATTTGCATGGGTGAAGGATTCATCATCCAACAAACATTCCGTTCTTTATGGACACATTCAACTGTGTGTCACTTTGAGATAAGAAATCAATCAAGCTTGATGTAAAAATGAGCCCTGAGATAAAAGTTGAGTTTGGGAGTAAAACCTGACCATATATTTGTCTTACCAATTTTTGAAAGATAGGAGAGAAACTCCAAAGAAATTAACTGCTTAAACTCATATCGCTATTATTGAACAGACCCACACATTGTATGTACCTTTTAATCTGGAAGGATTTTTCTCAAATGCATATAGTTCTTATTCTTAATAAAATAACAATACTTTCACATTGAAATAATAAAAACGAAATACAAATCTGTGAAACAGAAATCCACTACCTAGGAGAATTTAAAATTTAAAACAATTTTGGGACATTCCTGGGTGTTTAGGAGGAAATAAGATACATTTAAATGTACTTACTATAACTGTTGAGAAGTATTATGAGAATTAATAGATCACTGTAGAATTAATATTGCATTTAGAGTAGAATTAATTATTTTAAATTAATATAAAAGGTGAAGGTTCTCCTCGCACATACGTGCTAGTCGTTTCTGGCTCTAGGGGGCGGTGCTCATCTCCGTTAGAAAGCCAAAGAGCCAGCACTGTCCCAAGATGTCTCCTTGGTCATTTGGCCAGCATGACTAAACGCCGAAGGTGCATGGAACGCTGTTACCTTCCCACCAAAGGTGGTCCCTATTTTTCTACTTTCATTTTTTACATGCTTTTGAACTACTAGGTTGGCAGAAGCTGGGACAAGTAACAGGAGCTCACTCTGTTACACGGTGCTAGTGATTCGAACTGCTGAACTGCCGACTTTTCTGATTGACAAGCTCAGCTTCTTAGCCACTGAGCCACCATGTCCCTAGGAAATTAATATACTGTAACTTAATATATTAATGAATGCAATTTAGCTTAAATTAGATCATAATTATATATCTTATCAAAAATTGTTTGTTTGTTTGTTTGCTTGTCTGTTTGTTTGTTTTGGAATGAGACATCATGATGAACAGACCTCGTCTTGCTAGGATTAAATTTTAGCCTCTCTAGTCCCATTGAAAAAAACTTCAGAATTCCATATATCATCGCTGTTATAAATATTGCTTTAATCTGCAACTTGATTTAACTTTCTCACAAACTAAAGCTCAAATTCCCTACTTGGCACTATAGACTTGATGATATTGTACTGTCAACAGATAACATGGGAAATACTAAATAGCATTTCAAAATGAATACACTATGACTATTCTAAGAACAATTCTCTTAAACATTCCAGGACAAAAAGTATATTTCCATTTAAATTTAGGTTATCAATCAACTGGAAAAATCTTGCCTTCATGGCAGCATCATTCAGGTGAACTGGAAAAGCTGTCACTGCTCCAACTTTCTCTTTCTGTATTTGGCAGTTCCTTGGCTTCCCCCTTCCAGCAAGCCTGCAAAATAGACTCAAAGAAAGGAGTAAGTTCAGAGAAATACTTAGCTATGCAATACATAGACTTTGTAGGGGAACACTGAGGCTTCAAATCAGTTTCTAGTTAATCTAGACAGCTAAGACTTAATGTAATTAGATTATTTTAAGATATGTATACGTCCTTTGAGATCTGAAATATATGAACACATTGATCAACAACAAAAGATAGATGCTACCAAGATTTACAATTGGCATTCTCTGAGAAAAGAAAAATTACACATTTGTCTAAAAGACATTCAAAACTTAGAGGCCTTTAGAGCAGTGACATTCCACCAGGGACTGCAAGTTCTCTCTTGTGCAAAAAAAAAAATCTTCTGTGACTGCAACAATCTGTTAAAAACTTTGTATATCTGTTATACTACTATTTAGTCATTTATCTGCTTAATAAAATAATCATATTTTAGGTCAAGGCCTTTCAAACTGTAAGAATCTTTATTTATTACATTTCTGTGCCTTGCCATAACAGTATGTTCATGATTGGGATACTGCCCTGGAGCTATGAAATTTGTTGTAATTGAATACATTCTTCCCCTTCAAAACCCCCCAAACATTATGTGAAACAAATGTGCTTCTCAAAACAACCACTCAGTAAATTAAGTTTCACTCTAATACAGCATAGCTTCGCTTCAACAAAAGGCCTTTTTCTTACCAATAGATTTGCCTGTAAGGTTCCAGCCACACCATTCCATGAGCTTATGTCTAACTTTCAGGAACTGGAAAACCACCATCTGACATTTTTTTCAGTCCAGAAGAAAGGAGAGGGCTTGACAAGAGGGAATGGATGTGTATGGCCTGGAAGCAATTACACACTTGAGTGAAAACACCACCAAGGTCATAACAATCACCCCTCCTGAGGACAAGAGTTGTGGGAGGGCAGTGATTAGAATGCAGTATTGCAGGCTAACTCTGCCCACAGCCAGGAGTTCAGTCCTGACCAGCTCAGGGTTGATTCAGCCTTCCATCCTTCTGAGGTTGGTAAAATGAGGACCCAGATAGGTGGCAATATGCTGACTCGGTAAACTGCTTAAAGAGGGCTGTAAAGCACTGTGAAGCAGTATATTTCACAAGAAATACTCCTCTGTTCGCAACAGAACATACTACACCACCAGGCTTGAGATTTTGAATTTGGACAACCTCAAACTATGCCGCCTACGGTTTGACTTAAGCATGGTTTATAAAATAATCTGCTTTAATGTACTACCAGTCAATGACTTTTTCACCTTCAACTGTAACAATACAAGAGCACACAACAGATATAAACTTAATGTACACCACTCCAAACTCGATTGCAAAAAGTACGACTTCAGCAACAGAATGCTCAATGCCTGGAACACACTACCTGACTCTGTTGTCACATCCCCAAACCCCCACTCCTTTTCCCTCAACCTAACCACTATTCACACCAGCCCTTTCCTAAGAGGTATGTAAGGGGCATGCATAAGCACACAATCATGCCTACCATCCCTGTCCTATTGTCCCCAATTATTTGTACCCATTTCCTGCATTTATACTTATGCTTATTATCTTGTAAGCTATTGACAGATAAATAAATAAAATATTATGAGGTGCTATAAGTTGGAAGGTTGGATGTTGTAAAGATCCATGGGGTGGTGAGAACTTCATGTCAGCAATGTAGGTGGAGAATTGTGTGTTAGACAATGTACACAGGTAATACTGAATTTTAAATCTTTGATGGCTTTTATAGGATACACACACACACACACACACACACACACAGTTATTGCTTATTTTAATCTGACAGATGGAGCAGTAATAACCCAAGCTGAATAAAAAATTTAATTCACTTATTAAATATTCTATCACCAGATGATTGCAGAACTTTCTCCATTAAATTTAACCTTTTTTCCTCATTTCATTTCCTATAAACTAAGAAAAGGGCCTCTCTTCCTTTAGAAAAGCATTTAGCACAGGGCTAAAATCATTTTCTTCCTTGCTGTAAATAATTCAGTTAGAGACTCCCAAATGTACTAACTCTTGCTAGCTAATCATCAACATATCAAACACAAAGATAATCTCTGGTTCCATTTTCTACTCGCTGAGATAAAAATAAATCAAGGATGCTTGCTTATGACTCAGGCATAGAATTTGCCTGCAGAGAGATGCAGGCACCTTGTGTTATCTTGACAACAGGGCAGCTTTAAACACAGTGCCATAGCAAGGCATCCTTGAGTGGCCAAAATCATTGATCTTCCCCAACATCTTTTATGTTCCTTTTGGTGCTTACGTTGAGACATTTCATTTTAATTTAGGTTAGCATTCGGGTCCCAAATCATCTCTTGTCCTTTTATTGGAATTCCAGGGTGACAGTTTGTTCGTATGGATTTTTATTAATGTAAACTGAACCAAAGTTGATTTTTTTTAAAAAAACGTATATGTTAAAAATAAAAGGTATCAGATGTACATCCAGAAATTTTTATTTCCTCTATAGACAGATGAGTCTTCACTTCCTAATAGCACACCTAGGATCAAGATGCAAGCTTCTGCACCAGGTATGTGAACTTCACACTCCAGGCTACTTTCTAAAACAGCGGTCGCCGACCAGTGGGCCGCGAGAAAATTTTGGTGGGCCGCAGAGAAATCTCACCCCCAGAGCACCCCCCCAAAGCAATTAATCCAGGCTGCGCAGAAACACAAGGCTGCTCAGTCCACATGGCCTGCAGGAATCCTCCCCGCCCACTCACTCCTTACGCGGCAAACTTGCCTGCTAAATTGCTATTTTCCCTTTTTTCCGACTATCATCTGTTCTGCTGTGCCAGGAGATTTCGATTAGCTAGGAAGCAGGAAATGGTTGGATTTCTTGCTTTCTAGCTAGTCTTTAGATCTTCGGCTCTACTTTTAAGTACAGCCGAACCTTAGGACTGAAGGTTTGCTTGCAAGCAAATTCAGTGCAGACTCATGGCAAGCAAATTTGAGAGACTGAGCTAGCTGATGGCAGATAGGTAGATCACTGAATGATTCTGTGAGCAACTCAATCTGCCTGCTTTGCCTGATTTTGGATAAAAGTTGCTCTTTTTTAATAAAAAATCCAATATTTACATACATGGTGTGTTGTGAGTTAATTTTGTGAGTTTGCTTGCTAGCAAATTTTATGTGACAGACTGAGCCAGCCGATGGCAAATAGATAGATCTTTGAATGAATCTGTGATTCTGTGAGCAACTCAATCTGCCTGCCTGCTTTGCCTGATTTGGGTAAAAGTTGCTCTTTTTTATAAAAAATTCAATATTTACATAAATATTTATAATATTTACATACAAGCCATGCCCAGCCAGTCACATGACGACCAAGCCACACCCACAAATTAGGCCACACCCACAGAACCAGTTAGTGGTCCCTGGGATCTAAAATTATGAGTTTGGTGGTCCCTGAGGTCCAAAAGGTTGGCGACCCCTGTTCTAAAGTCTTCTTGGTCAAGCTTAGAGCTTTTTTGGTCCCTTAAGGTCTAACTAACTCAAAGACACTTGACTTCCTGGGAAGATATGACACAAGCGAGTAATTCAAGCCAAGTTGTTAATGTTGGCATCATTCCTGGATGCAGGGCATTGTGAGAAGTCAGAGGTATTATATAGATTCTCCAATATTGTTTGGAATATTTTGTATTATATTGTATAGTGTATTGTAAAGATAAAAATATTGCATCTTTTCTTTTTATGTACACTGGAAGCATATGCACCAAGACAAATTCCTTGTGTGTCTAATCACACTTGGCCAATAAATCATTCATTCATATTGTCAGACACTCATATCAACTCAACAGTGCTTACTGAGAGTGAAGGTTGTCCACCAGAGAATACATTTCTCAAGCCCATCCCAAAGATTGTACTGTGGTAGGCTCAACTGATAATAGGGCTTCCTATTAAAGGCACTCAACATGCTTTTGGGTGCCTTTAATAGGAATGTGTCAAGTTTTCTAACAGTTCTAGTCTGGTTGTGGCCATACGTCCTGAAAAATAAATACAGTAGCAATGTGCCCATAATCAAAGTGTTCTATGCAAAGGCAATTTCCATTTTGAATTCACTTACATCAGGGGTGTCAAACTCACGGCCTGCGGGCAGGACAGGTCATGTGCTGCCCCCGCCCCCACCCGGTTTAGCAAAGGGGGGGAAAGTCCAGATACGTCACACGATGCCGCTGTGAAGATGCGAGTTTGGCACCCCTGACTTACATGGTCCTTGGTGTGAAGCTCTTCAGTGTTCCAGCAAAATGCATAAGGAATTCACTTTGGGTTATAAATCACTATTGAGATGGCTTCAATAGTGCATCCCGGACACCACCTTGGAAAGCAAATATATGGGGTATTTCATCAACTTTCCAAACTTTGTATTGTTTTTCAAGTGTCTTTAAAACATAATATTCTTGGTAGAACTGGCTAACAAGAAGCAACTCTCAAGGAAGCCAAATGTCCACAGAAGAGAGAGAGGCCAAATTCTCCCTGGGTTTCCCATTTCATTTGTTAAGATTTAGCCAGACCAGTGGTGCTATTCTACCGATTCGGCCCGGTTCTGGTGCCGAAGATCAGCTGAGACCAAACCGGTTCTCTCTGATGAGCTGCTGTTGGGCCCACCCGCCTGTCCAGGCTCCCATACTGACCTTTATTCCCTGCTTTTGAAGCACAGCTGCTTTGCACGGCACAGCAGATTGCCACGCATCAGCTGTTGAAGCTACAGGGATTGCAGGAGGTGAGTAGGAAAGCCTCTGAGCGTGCGCAAAGTGTGCGCTTGGCATGCACGCACCCACCAAGCCATGCCCACCAAACTGGTGGTAAACCTCTTTGAAACTCACCACTGAGCAAGACTCCTTCCAAGAATGATGGTGGCCCATTTCTGAGCAACATCTACAGAAGCTGCCATTTCAGTGCTGCTTTTCCACACAGAAAGTAAAGTAAGATCTGACAGGTTACATTTGCAGTCACTTGAGTGAAAAGATTTAAATTGATGGAATATCAAATTAGCCAGCCAGCCTTCCTTTGTAGATGCTTGCGCATCATGGACTAATCTCTCTCCAGAGGATAATGGGGATCAGGTGGCCGAGAAACCTGTGATTACTTCATAACAAAATCCATGCAAAATCACCCAGAAACTCTTGGCACTGATTTTCTCTCTCTCTCTCTCTCTCTCTGTGTGTGTGTGTGTGTGTGTGTGTGTGTGTGTGTGTGTGTGTGTGTGTGTGTGAAAGAGAGAGAGAGAGAGAGAGAGAGAGAGATATGGGGGTGGGAATCCTCATTTCTTCTCTTCTGAGTGTGAAATTATCTCTCTGGCCAGGCTCATGTCTCAATCCAACCAACTCCATCTGGAAAGCTCTCCCTATTTTGACTGAACAGATTTCTCACCCCAAGAGAGTTGCTGCTTGAAAGAAAAAACAGAATTATAGTTCTGCCAGGGAATTCACTGACTTCAAAATAATCTTTCAAATATTCAAATGAAATTTATTCCTCATTCATTGTTACTATTCTTCAAAAGAAATCTTCCCCAGGGCACGGAGCTCAAGGACAGCCTTTGAAATGGAAGAAAAAATATCTGCCTTTTGGTTAGAAGCCAAAGGGGAGTTTTGTGGTTTATGGTGCTGGTGGCTGCTTGTGTTATTGTTTCTCCTCTGCATCCAGCCCATTATGAACCTAAAGATAACAGTTCCACTTTCTTTGTATTATTTCATTCTCTGTTTCTTTCTCTGGGGTGTAGCATTTCACAGGATTTGTCACATTGGGTTAGCTAGAAATTCTTGCTACACTCTAGAAAGAAATTGTGTCTTTCTTTTGATTGCTCTCTTTAGGAACTCTCTAAATTGGAAGCAAGCTGCCTTAACCTGTATAGGATGTTCATTTTCCGGCAAGAAAAAAATCTATAAGGGTAGGCTGGAATTTTAACCATGGCTGATTTTGCAAATATAAGTGAAATCAGATATGACACACTTGAAGGGGAGGCCACTAAGAAACACCAGCACTGTAGATTAGATTGGGAGTTCAAACAAACAAACAAGAACAAAACAGACATTTGTTATGCCAAATCACTTCCATGTTGCTGCCTAGAAAACTACATGGGGATATCCATAAAGTCACCCAAAGCTGAGGATGATTTGAGAAAGAAACCGTACCCTTTAATTCTAAACATATGTATGTCCATGAAAACAGATGGACAGCAAAAAAACATGTGAAATTGGACACATGTAAACATAGTTAATGTGGAACAGGATTGCATAGATGTGCTCTTTGTGAGAGTTACAATATATTCAAGATGAAAACAGGAAGATTGCTGTTTCAGAACTAATAGAGTGGCCTATAGGCAAATTTCATTAATTAATTTAGGATTTGATAGTAAACGCTTATATAGCATATATGGTACTTAGTCTAATCAAGAAACATTTGAAATATCTGTGTGGTTATAGTAGTCTTATAGAAATAAATTTTGGGCAGATAATTTGTGGGTAATTCAATAATTTGTTGCTAACCTTTAATTAATTTAATCTTTATTTAAAACATCCATTACTTAACTTTGTATTAATATTTGCCCCTAAGACGGGCAATTCAGAGTTAACATTCTGAAGTAATTATGCTCTCCTATTTAGTATTGCTTTAATATTCAGCCAAAAATTATCAACATTTGTGGGCAAAATAAGAGTTCTAGAGATTCTATTCATATAGATCCAAAACCATTTAACTAAGAGAATGGTACATAGTTTTTTAATTAGTTCATCATTAGCCATGGAATTATATACATATGTAGAGCATATAAAAGCAATATAATCAGTCAGGGAATTTTATATATCCACAGCCTGGATAAGGTCCTAGCCTAGGAACCAGGAGACTGTGAGTTTTAGTCCTGCCTTAGGCATGAAAGTCAGCTGGATGAATTTGAGCTAGTAGCTCTCCCTCAGCCCAACTCACTGGACAGAGTTGTTGTTTGGGACAAAAATAAGAGGAGGGGGAGTGTTAGGCATGTGTGTATTTTGATTTACGTATAAAAAAATAATATGGCTGGAAATTTTAAAAAATAATCTTGTATAGTGGAGTTGAGGATACAGATAACTGAAGTTTAATTAGAGGTTTAAGTAGAGGTTTAAGTAGAGGTTTAATTAGAGGTTTAATTATGAAAGTTAGAGTTAATACATAAGTCAGAGAATATGAAATCGTGTCACATAGATTGTTGTCAATGCACATTAAAATAGGAACCTTTAGGTTGGTGAGACTTGAATGCTATAGTAAAATAAATTCTTCTCACAAATTTCCCTCAGAGGTTGTTTAAAACTGCAGACTCTCACACAATTTTTTGTTTCTCTTGTTTAACCAGTGGTTAACTTGTTTAACCAGTTTCTCCTATATTATACATCACCAAATGATGATAATACTGGTAGAAGAATCAAATGTGAATTTTGAAGAACATTGTACAATGTTCTAAATGAACGTGATTAGGGAAAACATAATTCTGTTACATGAATCATAGAATCATAGATCTGAACTCGTGTATTTTGAGGCCTCAAAAATTCTAGCGGTCACCGAATCAAAGAATCACAGGACTGAAGGGGACCTGATAGGTCTAATCCAAGCCCCTCCTTATTCCATCCTGGATAAATAGTTGTCAAATCTTTTCTTCAAAACCTCCAGTGATGGAGCACCCACAATTCCAAGAGGCAAGTTGTTCCATTGATTAATCATTTTTTTTTACTGTCAAGGTAAAAACAAGATGACACGGAGAAATGAGAAGAGAACATATCGAAAAACTGATTTGGCCATTTTGATATGCAAGAGTAGTTGAAAATAGTAAGCATCTGCTTAGAGAAAGGTGTGTGTTTTGAACATGAAGTTTCAAATGTATATTCATATTTATAAATATCAAAGGAATGAACTTAAAAACATAATGAATTTGATTTGATTGAGAGAATTAGTGAAGAATATAATAGAATGAAAGGATAAGTCCTTTATTTGATAGGGATAAAACTGTTATTTGGAATGGTTCTTCAGAAAAAAGTGACTTTTAAGAAAAGACAATAAGTGAGATAAACTACATTGTAAATAGATTAATTGTAGAGAGAAAGCATGTGATTCCTGTATAAAAAAGTGCTAGAAGGTGGATAAATCACCCAGCAGAATGAATGAAACATAAGAAAAATAAGCTGTGGAAGCTGCATGGAATATGTACTCCAGAATGAAAAAATAATCATGTGGTAAAGTTTTGTTAAGAGTATCTAGATTTATACTGAAGGGAAGTATGAAAAATAATGTTTGGAGGAGTTATAAATAAGCAAAATGCATACAAGAGAATGATTGTTGCAAAACTGAGAATAAAATATTGTATGCTGTAGACAAAGAAAATGTAGTTGCATATAATGTAATCATAGGGAACAACAAATAGTTGCAATTAAGGAAAGCAGAGGAAAGACAGAACAATTGTGATGCAAACAAATCATTGGTTTAGGAACGGCTGAGGAAGTTAATCTAGGAGCCTCCAATAGAATGAGTGGAATTAAAATGAAAATGATTATAAATTAGCTTGTAAAGAAAGACTAAGAGGCAATTTAGGAGAATTATAATCAAAATGGTACAACAGATAACAATGAGAAATCCAGGAAATATGCAGACCAGATTTTTTTCCTCTTTAGCCAATCATTCAAAGAGCACGAGAAGGTTTATTTATTGATTGATTTAAAGAAAAGGCATTGATAAAGTGAATAGGCTGAAATTACAGAATATTTTGCATTAGTACAGCTTTAAGTGGTTGGCTGCTAAATATAAGAGCAATATATGGTAGAAGTAAACCAGGCATGAAAATAAATGGCATAAGTAGCAAATGAATCACTAGCAAATACATAAAAAGAATCTGATTTCTCAATAGTTGTTTTATATATTAATGGACTAGAGTATCATAAATGCCTGTAATATTGCAAGAACTGGGTTGTCTGGGGAATGAATGTGGTATATTTTTATTAGATGATACAAAGTTCATGGCTGGGATCCCAGATTATTTGCAGTAAATGTCAGACAGACCGTGTGTTGCAATGAAAAATATCAATCCTAAAAAAAACCAAGGTATTTCTTTTGGACAAAGCAAATGGACTGGATTGCAAGTTATCTATAAAGAGCAATCAAGGAAAACAAAGAATCTGTATACTTTTCTGGAATGTTTACTAAAGATGGAAGGACAAATGAAGAAATGTTAAGATATGGAAAAGTTGATAGAAAGGTACTGTAGTATGTAAGATATAGACTGTTGCCAGGAATAATGATTGAAATAAGCAAAAATGACTGTAAGAGTGTGGTCTTTGTTATCTGGAATTGAGAGTTGCATATGTCAGGGGCAAGAGACACTAAAGTTAAATTTTAAAGTTAAAACCCCACAGGCAGTAGGGCACTTAAAGTACTAAAACAAGAACAGAAGTGTTGAGAGTTTATGGGTGCTGTACGAATATCGACGGAATACAAAACTGACAAGTATAAACGAAGTACCTTGATGTGGGTGGATTTTATTGAGACAAGAATTGAGGATGGGATTGTGAAAGAAATGTTTAAAAAACTGTGAAAGGGCTGAGAGGAAGAGGAAGACTGGGAAGTTGGCATTGGTTGGAGTTCATGAAACCCTGAAAAAGAGAGAAGTGAAATGACAGAAGAAAAGTCACCGTACAAAGCAATGTGGTAGCTAGGAGGAAATAAGAATGGATTACAAAACTAGAAGATTGGAAGGAATGTAAGCTGGCTTTAACTATCTCTATTGCTTATCTCATGCTTTTAATTACTTTGGGTTACTTTTTTCTTTTTCTTTTGAACTCTACATAACATTGCTTTCCTTGAAAGATAAAAGTGATGAGTAAGCATATGTGGAAATTCTATCCTTCTGGGTCATTTACGTAACAGAAGCTCTGAGCGTGCTTGAGGGCAATGTATTTCTGTTTATCTCTATTTTCCATGAGGGACCCTCTGGAATCTGGATCTGAACAATCAAATCTTATAAATGTTTCTTTTTTTTCTGATAGCTTTCTAAACTGAAGACAAAACAAAAGCAAAATGAAACAAAGCAACCTAGAATCAGGTATTGGAAACCCCAGACTATAAAACTGAGAATATAAACTGACATATTCTGTCAGTTCAAATAACTTTTAAAACAGGACTTTCTGAAAAGGTGACTCTTATAATTAACACAGCATCGACAGTAGGCTGGGAGTGGTGTGTTTTTTTTTTAATGTATCCTTATCCTGTATTTTTTTTTTTAGCAGTAAAGAAGGTAGAACTGGAGCTTGAGAAAGATTAGAAGCTGCCAAAGCTTTCAATCCAGACTGGCAGAGAACTTGGTCCACAGAAAGCTTCCAAGCTTCTCCCCATCTCAGTGTCCTTCAGGTATGAGGAGCTCAACTCCTGGAATATCCAGGGAGTATGGCCATTGCTGGGGCAGCTGCAAGATGGCAAATGATGAAACAGGATCGTGCCATCTCAATGCAAATCTCGCCTCCTTGTATATGCGTGTCCTATGACATTGTACACGTGTTTGGAAGGGGCTGTGTTTGTAATCTGACAGCACAACATTGTTTATGTCCTTTAGGCAATTGTCTCCAATCCCGCAGGTCCCTCTAGGAATTTACTGAGAATTCTGTGAATTGACACCCAGTTCAGTTCAACTGGGAAATTCTGGGAGTTGAAGTCCACCCATCTTAAAATTGCTAAGGTAGAGAAACACTGTTCTAAGAACAGCTGCTTGCCAATTATGGTGTGAGGGGACAAGCAGACAGTGAGGAGAAACTCTTAGACCTGTGTGGACTTCAATTTCCAGAATTCCCCAGCCAGGAATTCTGGGAATTGAAATCCACACACCTTCAAGCTGCCAAGGTTGAGAAACCCAGACTTAGATTATAAGCTTTATCTTAAATATTCAATGTGCTGAAAATACACCAGATGTGCCTGCCTGCCTTCGTCCTCCTTGCAACTGAGTGGAAGACATGATTCAGTGGCATCTATCATACAACGCAAGCATCATGCAGCCGAATACCAATTCTTAATTTCCTTTAGCATCTCTCTGCTTTACACGCCTCATTTCTCAGCTAATGGCTTTCATTTTGCTGTGTAACATAAAATACATATCATAAAAGACAAAACTGGACACAACCCATTAAACAATTTAACCTTCCTTCCTTTTGGTTCAATAAGCTACAATCCGAATGGAATTAAGTAGCAAGAAACCTCATTATGAACAATTAATGGCTTCTCCCACTTAACAGGAGTTATTTTATGGCTGTCAAGGGAGGTGCTTTCACTAAGGATCATGACAGCTTTGGCTGTAATACAGGGCACTTCCTAAGAAGTGGTGAGTGGCAGTCATCTTCAGTACAAGATGACATTACTTTGGTGCTTGCATTCACGAGCATAGCAGGGCCCTAATATTTTCCTACATTCCTCTTAACATGTTGTCTTACAGCAAGACAATTGCCTGCATTTGTGGAGAGTGACATGCTCCCAGTGAATTGTGCAATGTCATAGACTTGATCAATCTGTTTATTTTGGATTAACGTGAATTTATCTGAATCCAGATGCAGTGTTTTTGTCCTGTGATTATTTTGTTAAGGTTGTTTATTAAAAAAAGTCATGGAGTTATATAAGAAGAAACAGATAAAGGAGATAAAGAAGAACAGGGGGATTATAACACAAAGCAAAAAAGCCTTGAAATAATTCTCTTTGGGTTGATTTTTAAGTGTCATTTCAGCCCCTTTTCTTGGTGTAATCTTCATTTTTGCTGCAGGACAAAGTTCCTGGGGTTCAGAATCTTTTGCACAGCATGATGGAAATTTTGCAAATCTATTTTTCCAGCTTGAGGATAGGTGGAAAAGCAGCTCTATATTACCTGGAATTTGTAAAAGCATTCTCTTTCATTTGTTCAATCTATGTAAATTGTTGGGGATCAGTAATCACTTTAATTTCCCAGCCCCACATATAGACCTTAAGTGTTTTGATAGTCTACTGGTAAGCACATGCCTCTTTTTCAATAGTACTCATACTTTGGGGGACAATTTTTAGACAGGTACGAGACTGAATGATGTCCATCATAGTAAGCTTATATGAGGACGGCTTCTAGTCCAACTGCAGAAATAGCAGCATCTACATACGCAATGTAAAAAGGTTGACTATAATATAATTCTTGTAGGACTAGTTCAGAGGTGGTATTCAGCAGGTTCTGACCAGTTCTGGGGAACCCATAGCGGAAGTTTTGAGTAGTTAAGAGAACCTGCAAATACCACCTCTGACTGGAGATTTTGCAGTACCCTTCCCCTGCCACGCCCACCAAGCCACGCCCACAGAACCAGTAGTAAATTTGAATCCCACCACTGGACTAGTTCAATTCATCAAGCCATTTTTAAGTTCTCAAAAGCTTGTTCACAGCTGGAAATTTATTCTACTTTGAATTTTTATCTACTTATTTGATTTCATGATTTTTTAAATGTCTTTACAATTTATAATTGTTTTTATATATTTGTCCTAACTCTGACTGTGTAGTCAGAGTTAAGTGTAGTCCAGATAAACCTGAGGAAATTCATAAGGCAACTAAATATTGCAGACTTCATTAGTTCTTCAACAATGTTCTTGCCAATGAAAGCTCTTGTGGCCTCTGTGGAATGTGTTATATAGTCACACACGAGCAACATATATGCAGTAATGGCCTTTGTCAGTTTTAAAAAGTAGTCCATTATATATAAGGCAATCTTCTAGAAAAATATTGAGATTAGAGGAATTCTAACCTTAGGTATCTTATCTTAAGATAAAATGGTTAGAATTCCTCTAATCTCAGTATTTGAAAATCTTGAGATTCCTTTCTTTTTAGTAGCTGTCATTTATAGTAAGACTGACACTACTGGCTCATCTCTTTAGCTTTTCTTGACAAATTAAATCAGTCTAATGGTTGATAGACAGATTTATTCTTCCCTAAATGACCATATTTCTATTTTTGGTCTCCTCCTAAATTGTGTGCCCTTTTCTATCTCCTTATCTGTCCGCTTTGTTTCTGTATAAACCTGATAAACCTGACCTAACTTAGTTTTTAAAGATCAGCCAAGGTCATCCAGGTGCTTCCCCCAGCTGAGTTTATATTCAGAAAGTGATTAAAGTTAAGGTAATGACAGCAGCATCCTTTTCCAAATAATATTCTCTTAACACACATCTTCATCAAATGAAACATGGCTCCTTACAGATTCGTTCCACCGTCCATCTTGCAAGAATATTTTTCACATTTTTTCTGTTCAAATCTCCTTTTTTAAAATCTACCAATAGAGACAAGAGAAAGAACAAAAGTCTTTTAATACCTAGTCTGCCAGAGGTTCAGTGACTTCTTAATTTTAAGCATTTTTTGTCTTTTACAAAACTTGAATGTTACCCAATGAAGACTCTATGGAGAAGTTATGTTATTATAATTTCTACTGACGAATTTGAAGAATCAGCCAAGCTTTTATGTGGTAGTTTATCTGGTACTATCTCTAGTTTATGGCTGCTTTGAGTACAGTTGGCAGGAATTCAGAAGAATTTTCACCATGTGTAGGATATAGCATAGTACAAAGCTCCATCTGTGCTAACTGTGAGCCAGGTCCAATACAGTTCCCCATAGATCATCATAGAAAATAACAATTTGAAAGGAATGGGATGCTGACATTTCCAGTATTTGTACATATTCCTGTTTTTTCCTGTCTTCATAGTGAAGTCATCATGCTTCAGGTCCCAAAGCTAGAACCCTTGGCTGAGTTAGGTGAATCCAGCAATTCCAATGGGCTTAGGCCTGCTTAATTATTCATGAATTCTTCATCTAAATGAACAAGAAAGATCTGGGAATAATATTTGGCTCAATAAGCATCCATTAAAAAAAAAAGCTATGATGACCATCTGTTTGTCCAAATGAACACTTTTTAAAAAAAATTCCCAAGAAATGCATCGAGAAGAGCTTCTACTTTGCTGGCTTGTTTTTGGAAAGTAACAACAGTATATGTTATTTGTATAGTAACTAATATAATGAAAATATCATTATTAATACTTTACCTTGGGTATGTAAACTGTTAAACTAATAAGTGTTCCCTAATCTAGAATTAATTTGTGGCGTACTTCATTTAGGAGGTGCATACGATACAAATCTAATAAAATAAATATAGTACAGAATCCTATTAAAATCATTGCTTTGTCTTGAAGTCCCCTCAATCATTTTGTTGAACTGGAAGTTGTAACTCTGTTGCTCTCTGTTGCTTATTATTTAATTTGCTTCGATCACTGTATAGTTATATTTGTGGCTTTCCTAAAAAGGCAAGTAATATGGTTTTTAATCAAATGCTTTATAGCAACAAAAAAAGTTTTAGGCTTTAGAACAGGGGTCTCCAACCATGGCACCTTTTAAGCCTGGAGGACTTCAACTCCCAGAATTCCACAGCCAGCGCCTGCTTTAGAATGTATTCTTATACGTGTAGTCCAAGGTGTACTTGAGTGAATTCCAGGGGGGAGATTGATCCTTGGAAGGATATTTAGGAGTACAGCCTCAATAAATTTATCCTGCGTAGTCTTGAATGTGATATTATTCAGAATATCAACAGCTCAAGCATCCATACTTCACTTGAAGACTTGTACATGAATGTTTCTTTCTGTTTTGGAGAGAAGACCACATAATGGGTTTTTAGAATAACAAAGAAGTATGAAATGATATGGCTCCATATTGAATCCAATGTGATTGTTACATAGTTATTTCTGAGAGCTATTTCTGTCTTGCCATTCACTTTCCTTCTTTGACTAGAATATTCTGAAAAGGCCACGTCTGACATTTAGCTAACTATTGTCTGTTTCTACACCTGTTAATGAATGAATATTATCAGCTAAGGAGAATGCTGTTCGGAAACACCTCATCCTTTAATACTGGTGAATTGCTAAGCATATTACCATACATCTTTAATCCAGAAAAGGGCAATTTTCAGGCTTGCAAAATCTTTATTTGTTTAGTAGAATCCTGCATGTTGCCAGCTGCAACCAGCTGGAAATGCTGGCAACCCCAAGAGCAGAGTCTTAGTTGCCATATCCTAGACGTTGTACACCTGCATGTTATGCTGGGATGATACAGAAAGATCAAATTGTTCTCAGATCAGTCCACTGAGGTCAATTTACCTTCTACCAAACATTGCTTTAAGCTTCTGAGTAAATCTCCAAATAGGGTAGGTAGCACATTTTTATTTCTGCTGTTCAAATTGTGCTTCAGTTACATCTTTCCCATGTATTCTCATGAGATACATCATAATAAATGTAACGAATTCATTGTGTTTGGCTCTCAGGACATTTGGACAAAATCCAAATGAAGATTTGAAAATGTGAGTTGAACAATCTTCCTGGTAATAGTCTGGTCCATAATTTCACATCGGTAGCATTCAGGGTTTGTCAACACAAAAGTCTCATGTTCAAGTAATACTGCCTCCTAGTGAAGGATGTCTCATATAAAAGAGATGAACAAGTTATGGAGATTTTTTGTCACAATATAATATTATTATATTATTAACTAGCTCTATACCAGTGCTTTGCAATGAAACTATGTGATCAGGCTTAGTTTTTGGTGAGGAAAATAAGAAGGGGGGATAAATTGTACCTCTGCCTACCAGCATCCATCGATATTCATCAGGGTAGCATCCTGTCAGCATGTGAGAGTTGAGGGCTGTTTGGAAACTGAAACATGGAAACTCAAACAGTATTTGCTGTGTGAGCAAGGAGATAGCAAGGAGCCTAGGCACGGCTTAACTCAACTGTTCTGTACTAAAGCTGGTTGCTGCTGTGAAACTAAAACTGAAATTGAAACTCCTCTCCTTTGCTTGTGTTTTGCATTTGGAACAGATTTCTTTTCAGGTGGGGAGGGGGAGTAGAACTCCTTGGTATCAGAGCATGTTGATAGTAATATACAAAATACTAATGTTCTGATGGTCATTTCAAAAAATTCTTTCTTAGTGAGCACCTAGAAGCCAAGAGGAACATATGTGCCAAATTTCAAGATTGTAGGCTTTAAGGTTTTGTGATGATGCGTGAGTGGATATTATATATATATATATATATATATATATATATATATATATATATATATATATATATATATATATATATATATAAATATACACACACACACACACACACACACACACACACATACATACATACATACACATATACATACACATACACATACACATACACATACATACAATACAGAAGCCTGATGATGGCAGATGAGATTCTTCCGAAACGTTGCTACAACTTTAAAAGCACAACTATAATGACTTGGGAAAATACACGAACAAAGCTGAATACCATACATGTAAGTACCAAAACTTAGAATATATATATATATATATATATATATATATATATATATATATATATATGTTGTGTGTGTGTGTGTGTGTGTGTGTGTGTGTGTGTGTTATGTCTCCCCTTTAATTGCAGGTGAGTAAAACAAAAAGCAGCCGTTTCAGAAGTAATTCAAATCAAAAACAAACCCCCACAAGAGAACGGCTGGAGTAAATTCCAATACACAGCAATAAATCCCCACTCTGTCCGGCAATCCTGGCGTGGCAGTAAATCACAAGCCTCAGAGAGTTTACTGTATGTCTTCACTCCCAATTAGTCACTTTGCTTCTGGCGAATTCCACCAGCCCAGCTGTGTCCTTTTATTCACTTATGAAGCGTGCTAATTTCCCTAATTATTGACTAGCTCTACGCTTTCTTTCTAACTGGGTTTGTCTTCTCAGCCTCCTTCTGTTTCTGACGTCTAACCATAAGTTTTCCAAATTCTCATCTCCGCTGGAAAACTCTCTCATGCCTTCCCTGTCAGCCATTCCCGGCTGCTGATCAGATAAAGAACCAGAGGAGGTCGAAGGTCCTGACAACTCTATTAATTCAGGTCTGTCTTCCCTTGTTACATCCATCTCCTCATCCTGGTTACTATCCCAATCACTAAGCAATGCCGGCTCATATTTTGCTGCCATGTCCTCATCACTTGAACTCATATCTGCCACAGGAGCAGAATCCAAACCCGGAGCCACAACATACATACATACATACATACATACACACACACACACACACACACACACACACACACACACATACATACATACACACACACACATACTTCATCGAAGCGTCGCCTAGTTTTACGCGGGAGAAAACCCGAATAACCAAAGATCATATATATATATATATATATATATATATATATATATATATATATATATATATATATATATATATATATATATATATATATATATATATATATATATACACACAATATATTCTATTCTATTCTATTCTATTCTATTTATTATATTATTGAAGGAAGTTAGCACACACCCTATCCTAGAAAATTGAAAATTGAAATATCCTAGGAAATATTAAAAAGGCAGAATATTTCCTCTAAAAAGAGTAGAAACTCAGAAGCAGAAACTCACCTCAGAAGCAGAAACTCACCCCCAGCTTTGTTAATGGGTGGGCCATTAAGGCCTGGGCCAGAATACTTTACATAACAAAGATCTCCAGGTAAAGCTACAGCAATTGCCAAAAACCCTTTTCAGTGCATCATCATCCAGCAAAGCTCAACCAAGCCTGGAACTCAGGACAGCCTACAGAGTTGCCCCCGCATGTCCCATAGGAGTCTGACAACCAATTAGAAACAAGCTCCAATTCAAATCCCAACAAAGGTTATAAAACCCAGGCACTCTCAGCATCTCAGTCTCCTTTTTTTATCTCTTCCTTCACCTTGAAGCATGTGATCCTCCTTCCTTTTTCACTCTGGAGCTCCAGGCCATGTGGTCCTGTCCACCATTAAACCTTCCAAACAGCCTCCATGTTTCCAGTGTCTTTTTCCCCACTTGGAACTGAACCCAGAGGATATTTCTTCCAACAATATAATATTATATTGTGACAACTATAACTGTACCAATGCTTTAGTTTCTGTTCTCTCTCTCTCATCCAGTATTAGCTTCCATCTGGCTTGAAAACACACGCACACACACACAAAATGAAGATTAGGAAAATTCCTGTGTTAACTTTCAGATAAGAAAGAAAATAAACCGTTATGTTTATCACCTGATGAATCTATACTTTTCTTTTTTTAAAAAAAAAACAAGTTTTATTAATTTTCAAAACACACAAGTCATCATTATCCATTACATATTTAAACCTTTTTCCATTATAAACTTAACAAGTCAGATAAACTATAATTCTGTTTTAAACCATTTCCATATAAACATACAAAAACCTCTTATCCAATTTCTCTTTATTTCTCTTTACTCTTATTCAATTTTATTATTATTATTATTTCATCTATTTCTTTCTGACTTAGTTACCATTATTCTCATTCTATATTTCTACAAGGTTTTATTAATTCTCCCCAGAAAAAAAACATATACCCACAACACACAAAACATAAAAAAAAATCTTTTTGGAAAGTAACTTGGACCCAGGTATCTCTCTCTTCATGGACTTCAACTGTATTCATGCTCATCTTACATATCATTACTTATTTTATTTACCATTCTAAGTCTTCTATATTAACTTCTCCACATATTTCACTCTTCTTAATTCTATCTTAATTAATCATCTTAATTTGAGTCATTATATTTGTATCTTTTGTCCATTCTTTATTGTACCCTTGTCTCATTCCTTATAAAAAAAAAGAAATTTCTCCTGAAATCACTAATCAGAGTATGATGCCTTTCTATCTCCCCCCTAAATTAATCAAATTAATCTTTAAAATAACACCCAATACCCAATCCGATTTTGCTTGGTACCTTCTATCTGAATAATACATCCAAAATAATTAAATACATAGTTAAACAATAAATCTAAATATTAAAAACAAATACTATAATAAAAATTTTATAATAACATCAATACCATAATCTTATTAAACTCTTTAATTAATACCCAATACTAAACCTCCCCTCATATTATTAAATTTTAAAACCAATCATTATTAAACATTTCAACATTTTAATCTCTTATCAACTCTTAAGCCATTTAAGTTTTCTATTTCTAATACAATACTACAATATCATCTTATGTACCTTGCAAAATCTCTTTGAAGAAATTATATTTTATCCTTTATCCCTAAAAAAGATTCCTTTTTTCCCATTTAATTTCAAAACTTTGTAGCTTTTCTCCACCTTTTCCCTTTCTTTCTTCTCCCAACAAACCTTTCTACCCCCCCCTTCTTCTAGCCTCTGCCTTACTGGCTTCCCTTCTCTGTCGTATTCCTTTTCCCTTTTGTTTACTATCATTATATTGATTTTGCATCTTATTTTTCCCTTTCTTCAATGTTTTTTTTAAATCAATGTTTTTTTAAATTTAAAGTCCTTTATTTCTCTTCCTTCCCCTCTTCCTTCTTTCTTGGTCAAGTTCTGAGATTTATTAAAGATGGCTGCCTCTCCTTCTTCTTCTGCTGTCTTCATCTGTTGTAATGTTTGTTGATAGTTAATAAGCGCCATTTCTAAAAAAAGGAAGGCTTCTTTCAAACCAGCTTTACCATTTTTTTTTTGCTTGTTCATAATCTTTTCTCAGTTCCTCAATAGAAAGAGCCATTATAAATCTTTTCTTTTCTTTTCCCCTTCTTTCTTCTTACAGCAACCAAAATATTCCAAAGGAAAGATAAAACAGTCCCAAAATTATCAATCAGTCCAAACCAAGGCAGAGTTCTCACTTTCACCTCCTAGGGTAGTGTCAATCAGAAAAAAAGAAAGTCCAAATCTGTTTCTTAAAATCTTATTGCAATATATTTTAGTCTTTCAATCCTTAAAGCATCTCCTCCAACAAAGTCTTAGCATACAGATATTTTTTTTTTTAATCCTCTCTCTTCCCACTCATCGCTTAAAGCCAGTTTTCACCTAAAAAAAAATAGGTTTCTTAATATTCACTTTTTATTCCATAGGAAAAGAGGGTAAGCTTTCCTTTCAGCACCATCAAACTGCCGCTTTTTTCCTCTTTTAGAAGGTATCATTCAAAAAGTCATACTTTTCAGGAATTTTGTTAAATATGTCTTAGAGTCCTAGGAACCAAGAAAAACTTTCTCCTTCCAAACACTTTCTCCACTTCCTCCTGCGCATTCTTACCCGGCTGCCAGCTTCTTTGTGGCGGCCATTACGGACCGCTGCTGCACCGTCCTGGGAAAAGGGGGTTCTACCGGCCGGGGAGGGGGTCTGCAACACCCCCAAACCCCTCTCCGGATCCCCCCTACCTTCAGCTGCCCCTGCAGGGCAGCCTAGCTCCGTATCCATCCGGATCGGAGCCCCAAAAACGAATCCCTACCGCTCGCGAAGCCGACAAACCGGAAGTTCATGAATCTATACTTTTCACGTGTAACTTACATCATTCTGAATATATTTCATTGAAAGTACTCATTTTCAGTGGACTATGAGGCATACCTTTACATACTCCACCACTATTTAATGTATTAATTTAAAATCTCTATGTAATATGCAAAAAGAAAAAAGAAACAATATGGGGCAATTCAGCAGGTTTTGTGCTTATTTGCTTCTGAAAATTACAATTGAAATGTGCATTCTCGCTTATACTTTGCATAAGAAAACCACGATTTCCTGTCATCTAAAGATGTTCCAGAGGAAGTTATTAAATATCATGTTGTCTTTATTTGAAAGTTGAAGCTTTATTTCTCACTTCATTCTTATATTCTTCTCAAAATGTTCTTTAGCATTCTTTAGAGAAACCAACCTATGCATCCGATGAATGAATAGGTAAATAAATACTGGGGACATGTTATATATGTAATTTATACTCGAAAAGTAATCCCTTTCTCACTCAGGCATATGATTCAGATTCTACAGTTGTATTTGATTCAGGAAATTACTTGATTTAGTACAGTAGCTCTGAAAGTAATGAAACAGCTTTCCAAATACTGGCTTTATAATGTTAAGATGCCATGGAAACAAGATGAGCAAACTGATTCCTTTGTCCCACAAGACAAAGGAATGTGCTACTGTGCACATGTGTCAGAATGAAGTGTCCATAGATTAGATCATACTGTTTCAGTTTGGTTAGAATCGTGTTTCTTAATATAAAATCAGGAAACCCTACCAGCAGGGACACAGCCCAGTATGCTAACTGGTATGGCAGAACATTACAAAATGGCACACACATTCCTGTGTTTCTTTAAGGCAAAAGCATGCAGCTCCCATCAACTAGTCCAGGGGTCTCCAACCTTGGCAACTTTAAGACTTGTGGACTTCAACTCCCAGAATTCCTCAGCCAGTAAAAGAAGCCGGCTGAGGATTCTGGGAGTTGAAGTCCACAAGTCTTAAAGTTGCCAAGGTTGGAGACCCCGGTGTTACGTTCGGCAGAGTTGAGCGGAAACTGAAGTTCGTTCCTATTGGCTGAGCCGTCTGACAGCGAGCAATATAAAAGGGAGCTATCAGACGGCGTCAGCTGTTGCTCGCTCCCATCTGCCAATCCGGACATTTAGCGGCTACTGCGGTAACCCGTTATTTGTTAATAAAAGGGTTAAACTTCTTAAGATTGTGGACGTCGTCTTTACCTTCACAAAACTGGCGACGAGGATGGGATCGACGCGGTGAAGGCACACAAGATTCCTGAAGGATTCGAAGCGCTCCATGAAGTAACCTCAGCCAGCTGACGAGATGTCTTCCCCTCCATCGTTCCCGTGTTTCCATCCTACAGCAGAGACTTGGTATTCTTACATTAACTGATTCGAGTGTTTCCTAGACGCTGCTGATTTGACGGACATATTGAATCATAGGAAAAAAGCTTATTTCCTAAGTTTCTGTGGGGTGGCTGTCTTTGACACTGCCACTGCTTTATTGGCACCACAATCTGTCAAAGAGGTTTCCTGGGAAGCCCTCCAGGAAATCTTTAGTAACCATTACACCCCCAAGCCCTCTTGAATCGCTAGGCGACATGCTTTTAGGTGGTGGGTGCAAGCGGAAGAGGAGACCATTAGTATGTATATGGCTGCTCTCCAAACAGCAGTGTTGCAATGCGGTTTCAAAGAGCTCAATGACATGCTGCTCAATCAATTGGTTTGCAGAGAGACCTCAGACTTCAAAGACGTCTGTTAGCAAATGGTGACCTCACTTTAAAGATGGCCATAGAAGAGGCTCAAGCCACAGAGATGTCCAATCTTTCTGCGGCTGAAATCCAAGGTGCAAAGCCAAACGCTACTGTACATTTTGAAGAGTTTGCCCCTGATGAGCTTTTAGATTATGGCAAAGACATTAATCGCCTCACAAATCGCCAACAACTTCTACAGCAAAGAGGCTGGAACCCAGGAAACACACCACAGCAGTTTTCTGCAGTGCAGGTAATTTGTTTAAGTTGTCGGGGCAATCATTTAAGACCTGCCTGCAGATTTAGGAATGCTATTTGTTTAAACTGCCAGCGCAAGGGCCATATAGCTAGGGTCTGCAAATCTGGAAAAAAATGTCACAAGCGCAGTCTCAGCCTCAAGTTAGGTACCAGAAACAGAGAGATGAGTGTTTTACTGTTACCAGAGCATCTCCCACTGAATCTCTAAACAGTTTATTGCAACAGTTACGCATTAATAAAATTTGTGTAACCATCTCGTTAGAAGGTAAAGAGTGCCCAATGGAGATAGACACCGGCTTGTCCTTTTCCATACTTTCCTGGATCACCCTGAAGAGGCTGATTCCAATTATCTCCAAGAAGCGACTTCAACCTTGCAATCGATCTCTCAAGGATTATCAAGGATGGAACATACTGGTCATAGGGACAGGCAAGGTTGCAATTAATTTCCAAGAGTTTAAGGGACGTTTACCCCTTACTATTGTAGAAGGCACCTTACCTAGTTTGCTAGGGTTAGACTGGTTTGACGTTTTGGGTCTTAAAGTAACTGGAATACATTGCACTCAAAGCTAGGACATTGAGTCATTGTTAACTGAGTTTAAAGATGTTTTCAATGAAGAGTTTGGTCAGTATGTGGGCTCCCCAATTTTATTTGCATTAGACCCAACAATAACACCAATCAGATTGAAACCCAGATGTGTCCCTTTTGCCTTAAAACCAAAAGTAGATAAAAAGCTAGACCAGTGGTATTCAACCTGGTCCCTACCACCCACTAGTGGGCATTCCAGCTTTCATGGTGGGCAGTAGGGGTTTTGTCCCCTACTTTATAAATCACCATTACTGTGAAACTGGTGGGCAGTTAGAGAAAATTTTACTACTAACAGAGATACAAAAGTGGATGGTAGGTATAAAAAGGTTGACTACCCATGAGCTAGACAAACTGATATCCCAAGGGGTCCTGGAGCCTGTAGATTATGCACTATGGGAAAGCCCTATAGTGACCCCAATTAAACATGATAGCTCTATCAGATTATGCACAGACTATAAGAACACATTGAATAAACAAGCGGTATACCCTGTGTCTATAATTCAACATCTCCTCCATTCAATGGAAAAGGGCTCCATCTTTGCTAAGCTTGACATGGCCCGAGCTTATCAACAGCTGCTTGTCAATGAAACAACTGCTATGGCCCAAACCATTGTGATGCACAGGGGTGCGTTCAAATGTAAACGGTTGCAGTTTGGGGTCTCTGTGGCTCCTGGCATATTCCAATGCCTTATGGAACGTTTACTGCAGGGCATTTCTGGGGTTATACCCTACTTTGACGATGTCATTATTTCTGCAAGAAGCAAGCAAGACCTTCTGGCATGCATTAGACGGGTCCTAACATGTTTCCAGACCTCAGGACTCAAATTAAAAAGGGACAAATGCAAATTCGGTGTTTCCTAAGTAGACTTTCTGGGCTACTGCATTGATGCACGGCTTTTGGTAATTCTGGAAATGACTAAACAGGCCTATAATTTGGCCTGGAAAGCCTTGCAGAGGCTTTTTCCAAGCCTCTGGGAGGCAAAAAAAAAGGGGCCTCAAACCAGCTGAAAAATCAGCTGTGAGGCGCAGTGCAGGTAAGGGGATGGGTGGGGATTGTGCGCGCATGCGCAGTGGGAGGGGGAAGCACATTGCATTCTGGGTGCTGGCACTCAAGTGCATGCGTGCTGGTGCACATGCAATTTTTGGCACGGGAGCCCAAAAAGGTTAGCCACCACTGGAATAGCCCAAAACACACACTCTGGTAGAGATAAGTTCCCTGAGGATGGGCTCCAAGCACAAGTCCAAAAGCTCAGAAGCCTAAACCTCAGGTCTTTGTGATCGATCTAGATTGGATCCTGCAATTAAAAAAAGTGCCTTAAGAAAGATAAGTGCTGAAGGATTCTATTTGCCCTTAAATTCAAACTGTAAATAACAATGAAAAATATTGATTCCCACCCTCAAGGGAGAACTCAGCTCCTGAAAAAAACACCATGGCTGATAGGATAGCATTTTTTGCATCTTTGTCTTAAGAATGTAAGTCACTCTATCCTTTCAAGATTTTTACAACCTCATGTTGGACGTTAAAACCTACCCCTCTCCTAGGAAAATGAAATATTTTAGGATATACTAAAAAGGCAGAATATTTCCCCTAAAAAGAGTAGAAACTCAGAAGCAAAAACTCAGCCCCCCTCATCTTTGCTAATGGGCCATTACTCTAGCATAGGCCAGCCTATTTTACATAACAAAGATCTCCAGTTAGAGCTATCGGAATTGTCCAAAGCCCTTTCATTACATCATCACCCAGCAAAGCTCAACCAAGCCTGGGACTCAGGACATCCTACAGAGTTGCCCCTGCATTGCCCCATGGGAGTCTGACAACCAATCAGAATACAAGCTCAAATTCAAATCCCAACAGAGGGTATAAAACCCAGGCACTTTCAGCATCTCAGACCTTCCTTCTTTGGAGCTTCAGGCCATGTGGTCCTGTCACCATTAAACCATCTTTCCAAACAGCCTCCATGTTTCCAGTGTCTTTTTCCCCACTTGGAACTGAACCCAGAAGGATAATTCTTCCAACACTCAGGTGCGGTAAAGGTAGCTCAGGCATCAACAATTTCTTCAAAAGTTGAAAAACTATGTGTTAGAAATAGTACTCCAGAATGACAGATAACTCTCTGCACTGCTGAGTGCAGGCCTCTTCTAATGAACCCAGAAGGATAAGCTAGTCCATTTAGTATAAATAATATTATTTGTACCTTTTGTTTAATGGCAGTGGCTTCCTGGCTTTGTAACAGGAAATGGGTTGGAGAGGAAAAACAGCAGACTGCCTGCCTGACCTGTTCAGATAACCCATTCTAGTACATTGAATTATAGTGCCCTTCAGGGGAGACACTATCGATACAAATCCACTTAGAGGCAGGTCTCACCGCCTCTGCAGTTCAGTTTCACAAACGCACTTACATTGCAATTATTTTTCAGTACCAAAAAGAAAAGAAGCAAAAATGTACAACATTTTTCCAGTCTGAGGAAACATTGGGAAGTGGAGAGACAAGGATTATTTTGTAGTTGTTTCCAGGGCAACATGGAGTATGAGCCAAACATGAGCGAGATATTAAAGCTGTTTGTATCGGCTTCAGGAACCACACAAGGTCCTAAAAAGAGCTGACTGCTCCACATTCCCTAACATGCGTGTCTGTATACACTGTTGACTTTTTCCTGATAGATGCTAGAGTTGATACTATCTTTCTAGGTTACTTAAGGCTATCTCAGATGTGGATTGCATAAACAGGGATAACCACTAGATGGCAAGAAAGATAGTCAGAAAACACTGCTGCCATCTAGTAAGCATCTGGATTTTTGCACCCTAGGTCTGCTGCTCTATCTGCACAAAGGCGAATAGCTGCCACTTGTCTCAGCCAACAAAATTTGCTTTGTTAAAATATTAAGCTGTGGCAGAGGACTAGATGGGGCTGTTCTTATTATGCATGTGTAGCAGATGAGGGGTAAAATGATTAATCGTCTCCTTGGCTTCACTGCCATCTCTTCTCAGCCTACTACTAGCTGTTGTGTAAAACACCCACCAAGCATGACAACTGCAGAAGGCATCTGATGAGTTTGGCTCAGGATTATGTCCATCGTTTTTAGATTCTTTCCTATGGATTTCCTCCTACACGCATTTCTGCATAACTCAAGCTAAGTTTGGGGAGGAGGTGGGAAAGAGAGAGGGAGAAGGAGAGGGAGGGAAAGAGAGGGAAAGAACAGAGTTTTGAAGGGAACTGAATCCTAGCCAGCCCTTGTAATACATCTCTTTATGCAAGAAATAAATGTCAACTTCCAGATTTCAGTCTGCTCTGTTCAGGAGGCCCTAGGGAGAACAATCTTCTTACTTTACTACCATGCTATTTTAGACTGTTATACTCTTTCACTCCTTCGCCTATTTCAAGCTCTGGCAAGAAGTTTTCATTACACACGGTGGTAACAGCTTTAGGGAAACAGCTACTGAATCTGAGATGAGGCTGGCTGAGAACTGAAGGGACAGGAGGAGCATGCCTGAAATAGACTCCAAACCCCACAGTCCTCTGATTCTATCCACTCTGATTTCACCTGTGATGTAATGGGTTATAAACTGTATCAAATTTTACACACCTTGAAGCTGTCATTGGATGCTGTGAGCTTTAAGGAGGGAAATACTACTTTCACACTGCATAGTGGTTGTGCCCACAAGGCAAGTTAAGACACCTAAAATGTGCTTTGGAAAAAAAAGGGGAAAATAATACTAATACTAATAATACCTGGGTCATACCTAATGTGACATAATACATTGGTGGAATTATAGGTAGTTCTCAACTTAAACCATTCATTTAGTGACCATTTGAAGTTACAACAGCACTGAAAAAAGTGACTTATGACTCTTTTTCACATTTCACATTTATGACCGTTGAAGCATCACCATCAGAGATGGGCTGCTACCGGTTTGCACTGGTTCTGGCAAACCGGTAGTTAAGATTAGGTGCAGTTTGGTGAACCGGAAAATCCCACCACTGGCTGCCCCTGCCCCTGCCCATTTTTTTGGCCTGTTTTTTTGGCTGTTTTTAGGCCATTTTTAGGCCGTCTTCAGACCATTTTCAGGTTGTTCTTTGGGCCATATTTGGCCCAAAGACAGGCCGCAAGTGGCCTGAAAATAACCCAAAATTGGTCTGAAAACAGCCTGAAAATGCCCCCCAAAAAAGCCTGAAAATGCCCCCCAAAAAAGCCTGAAAACACCCCCAAAAGGCCATATTTGGGTTGTTTTCAGGCTTTGTTGGGGGGCCTTTTCAGACCCCTTTCAGGTCATTTTCAGGCCGTTCTTTGAGCCATATTTGGTCCCAAAATGGCCCAAAAAGAGGCCCAAAAATGGGCAGGGCGGCGCCAGGATTAGCCCCAACTGGCTGAATCCTACCTCTTCCTTTGAGGTGAATGGCCGGGAGGCAGGGCTGGGTGTGATGAATGACATCGGCCATCCAGTCACATGACCAACTGGCCACGCCTACCCAGCCAGAGAACCAGTTGTTAAAATATTTGCAGCCCACCATGGTCATGTGATCAAAAGTTGGCTGTTTGGTTGGCAACTGGTTCACATTTATGACAGTTGCAGTGTCCCAGGGTCCTATGATCACCTTTGTTACCTTCTGACAAGCAAAGTCAGTGGGGAAGCCAGGTTCATTTAACAACCATTTTACTAACTTAGCAACTGTAGTGATTCACTTAATAACTGTGGCAGGAAAGGTCATAAAATGGGGCAAAATTCACTTAAGTGTCTAGCTTAGCAACAGAAATCTTGGGCTCATGTGTGGTCATAAGTCAAGGAACTATTATATATGTATTTGCTCGCATGTTTTATTACTTCATCAATAAAAAAGAAGTAAAAAAAAGTTCCCCAAATTTCAATATGTTTTTAGATTATTTGCTTTTCAACAAGAAATTATATTTTAGGTATTATTCAATGAATATAGTATATATTGTTGGAGATGCAATTAATGTTGAAATTAACATTTTATTTAAATACTATATTCTGTATATTCTATATATACAGTATATTCTATTTTAGTAAAAAGCAATTTTCTGTATTAACTCAAATCTGAGATCTTATATTTTCAGATGTTCATGTTCTCCAGCAAATGGGAGTTGACTTCAAATAAAGAAAATTGACTTACAACCAAGGCTTATTGTTCAACATCAAAAATATAAACACATGACTCCAACCATTCAGCATTTTTCAGAATTGATTAATATAGATCAGCCTTGGATGAGTGAAACAAATCATTGGCTCAATTTATTGATCTACATATGTGTGTAAAAGTACTTCTTACAAGTTTTTCTTTCTTTTCTTTTCAGCTCTCCCTCCTGTGCTTCTTTTATAATTTTGTGTGCTTTTTCTTTTGTATTTAGTTAATGAAAACAACTTAAAGGGGAACCCCCATCCTGGCCTAGATGAATGAAAAATTTTGGGAAATATTAAAAAAGGCAGAATATTATATTTCCCTAAAGGAGAAATGGAGAAAACATGTTTTAAGGGGCAGAAAGCAGCCCCCAGTCTTTCTTAATATCCCATAGCAGATGCCAGCACTTAAGGAGACGAAGAGCTTATTGAAAGAGGAAGCCAACTAACTAGATGGCTCCATTCATAAGCAAAGCAAATACTGCCAGCAGCAGTCCATTCAAGACAGGATATTTTGAAATTCCTTGCTACAAAGTTTGACAGCTAACCAAAGCAGAGCAATAGGATTAGAACAAGCAGCCCCTCACCCAAGATCCAACACAGGACAAAAGCCATTAGCCACAATAGAAATTGCCCAACACCCTTTCAGAATACAAGCCCCTTCATTGCACAACCCCCAGAACAGTTCAAACTTCGAAGTCACAGAAACCTATAAAAATCCATCCACTCATTCAATCATTTGGTCAGCTGCCCCAGAACCACAAACCCTAGTGGTTCTGTTAATCAATAAATGGACCTTCTTTCCAATCAGCTCCAGCCTCCATTTTATTTCCAGCAGCTTTTTCCTGGCTTGGCACTGAACCAGGTGTCAACTTCCAAGAGAGCGTGCCGTTCAAAATTGCCACAATGTGCAGTGGGAGGGGGATGCATGGGGACATGGATGGGTGTCGGGTGATGGAACTCAGGCTGGGAGAGGAACCAGGAAGGCAAGCCAGCTGTGGTCGGTTCAGAAGCCATCCAGGCCTGAAGAGTACTTGCTGGAGCCAGCCAGGGAGCAACTGGGCTTGAAGAGTAATTGCAGGAGCCGGGCCCAAAAAGTACTTGCTGGAGCCATCCGGGAGCAACCTGGAACAGGAGGGCAGGGTGTGCTGAGTCCGTATAACCAGCTGGCTAGCAGAAGCCAATATAATGCTGCCTAGAAACCCTTTTACTTGTATTGTTCACCACGTGCCAAGGTGAGACTCCAGTAAAGTGACCCATTCTGCTCACAGTGTGGCTTCTTCTTTTGCTGGCTTGGTTTGGAACTGGGACACCAGCTGGATATTTCTTCTGACACAGCAAAGGATGATATAAGTCTATTTCATCCATGCGCTGAGGATAAATGTATTACTAAGGGGGCATGGCAAAAAACAAACAAATAAATGTAGCCCGGGCATGTTTTCACTATGGTTAAATGAAATGTAGCAAAACTCTATGATGTGGTTTGGTCCTCATAAATGGCATTACAAGAGCGCCACGTGGAAATAACCACAAAATTCCAAAAGATCAACACTGCTATCAATAGGCTTTTGGAGAGAAAAGTCTCACATACTTTTTGAAACCCCAGTGATGGTTAGTCTGTATTATTCCATAATGGCAAATGCACCTCGGTTGAAAGTGTTTTCCATTTCTGAGTTAAACACTGAAATCAAAAATACAGCCTGTGGTAAAAACGCTGATGCAGTTCAGTAAACTGTAAAGCAAAGTATTCTCTGTCATTGAATTGGAAAATTAATCTTGATCACAAGTTTAAGAACATTAATGGAATCTTGAAAGTGGCTTTTTATAATGAATTGATATTTGAAAAAGAACCTTTCCAATCAGCCATGACTTTTAGAAATATGGGGCTGGATTGGAGTTATCTAAACGTAATCCTTCTCGGTCAAGTAAGCTTTTCTATCTTTTCCTTCCACTGAAGCCTCCTGTGTGCCCCTCTGGTTGGTCCTGATGTTCTGCTGAACCCCGAGAGAAGAGACATCTTGTGTGTGTGTGTGTGTGTGTGTGTGAATGCACTTCCAGGGCAGCTTTGGCCTTTCTGAGAATTGCTGCCACTAAACATGCATCATATAAACAACAAAATATGCATGCATACATGACCTTCACGCTTGCATTTATACGCATTTGGACCAGTGGTGGGATTCATTTTTTTTTTACTACTGGTTCTGTGGGCGTGGCTTGGTGGGCTTGGCAGGGGAAGGATACTGTAAAATCTCCAGTCAGAGGTGGTATTTGCCGGTTCTCCGAACTACTCAAAATTTCCGCTACCGGTTCTCCAGAACTGGTCACAACCTGCTGAATACCACCTCTGATTTGGACACCAAATCCCACAGTTACCCAATTTTCTCAAAGGAGGTAATGGAAGTGTGAGGGTCATGCATCTGTGATGTTTAATGCTTAATGGCAGGTGTGCCTTTCGAAGTCTGGTCTGACACTGCATATGCTTTCAGTCCCTAAGGATTGGCTGGCTATTCTTGCTCTGCCAGGGTGTTATGAGATGGAAACTGGGAAGCGACCATGGGAGGGATGATTGGAAGAAATTCTTGTTAGAGTTACAGAGTTGTGAATGAGAAAAGGGGCAAAAAAGACAAACCAGGATTTCAACCGGGTGGGGTTTTGTTTTGTTCTTTTTTTTTTTTTTTTTGGCCATATATAAATCTACAGACAGTATATATAGCCCCCAATTTCAATTTTCTACAGATTATACATTCATTGGTTTGATAATTATAACGTCAGTTAGTGTTCAAAGTTATCCATCCAGACTATATAATTTCAGAGAGCTTTGCAAATAATAGCTCCCTTAAACATATAACAGTTGTAATCACATATGAGGCACAGGATGCAATTTGAAGTTCAAAAGTGATGCTCAGGGCCTTCCTAAATTTTCCAGGCAGCTGATGTCTTGTCCATAATTTTAACAAGCTGCTAATTGAGGATAAAAAGTGGGGGGAAGATATTTTACCTAATAAGAAGTTTGGTTTTATAGTCCAATTGCATATATACAGGAAATGCACATTTTGATTTTCATACTTGCTTGAAAGCACTACATGTATAAGATATATGTAGACTATGTAGACTTTCTGAGCAACACCTGGATTTTGGGTCAGGAGCTTTTTGGAAAAAAAAGAGAATAATTACTGCAGAAAAACTGGAGTTGCATTACATGAATTTTTAAAGAAGGCTAGATTATTCCCAAAATACAGCTCAACCCACGCTTAAGCTGAATTCCCAGCAATGTTGAGTATCATCCAACACACAATTACACCTTCTTAAAGAGAAAGATATTAGAACAGGACAATTCCTTTCAGATTAAAAGTGTTTGGTGGCGGTAATATTGGGAATCCATTGCTTGTAGTAGACTTTACAGAAGTCAATTTTCAAATCATATTTCTGTTTTAGAGAGTTTGGGGACAGAAACAGTGGCAGTACAGAAAAACTTCAGCAAAATAAAAAATGACAGCAGCCTGTTTAAAGAAATGAATGTCCTCAGCTCCTTTTCTTAAGCAGCAGCCGCCCGTCATCAAATGATTGGCTTGTCCTAGGCCCCTGAACCACACATACCCAGAGAAAGATCTGAGGGGATAGCACTGGAAACCAATGGCAGACCATCTGGCTGTTAGCAATGTGGTTGGCAGGAACTGGCCTGCTGCTTCCATTGGGTTTTAATCATTCCAACATTGTAAAGAACACCAAGATCTAATTTACTTTGTGGGAATATGGAATTTTGCCACCAAGGCAATGAATTCTGACACTATGTATGTACATCCTCTAACCCCCATTCCTTTAACCTCAAACTAACCACTATTGACCTCACCCCATTCCTAAGAGATCTGTAAGGGGCGTCCATAAGTACACCATCATGCCTACCGTCCCTGTCCTATTGTCCCCATTTATTCGTACCTATTTCCTGTATTCTTACTCATGTTTATACTTGTATCTATTATCTTGTAAGCGATTGACAAATCAAATAAATAAACAAAATAATAAAACTTCACTTTTAAAACATTGATCCAAAGATCAGGATGATTTTCAAAGGGCCCCAATATGAAAAAAAAACTAAACATGCACAAGTTTTTTTTTAAAACAACATTCTATATATGGCTTTTGCCCTCTATATTCATTTTATAGACACTAATCAGAAGCTCCCAATTTAGCATGAACTTACACATTTTCTTCCATGAACAGCTGTAACAAAACAGGCAATCTCCAATAGAAAATAATATATGTAGCTCAGAGGTGAACTGTGAAGACCTTGATTCTCTCTGACCTTGGTTGTTTGCTTGCATGTTTCATTACCTAAGTAAATTGGTGTTTTCTGAATGCTTAACGTTCAGTGCCTGACAACGTTACCTAGTCTGTAATGAAACATCGACAAGCAAACAGCCAAACTCAGAGAGCAGCGAGGACTCCACAGGAAGTCTTCATTTCAGGATTACATTTTTCCTTGTAAGAAGCCAATTGATTAAAAGTGGTGATGAAACAAACTGGAAGGGGATGAAATGATAGAGGGCTATTTCCATTATAACATGAACAGTCTTCAGCTGATAGATTTATTCGTCTTGCTCTTTCCTGTGTTGCATCTTCTTTCCTGCACCCCATCTCTGCCTTGGAAGATTCCCTAATCCTCCAAAAGATTTGGCAGAATGCAGGACTTTTCAGCAACAAAAGAATTGATCCAACAATGGTTCCTAATTGTGGTTGAAAGGAAAACTTTGGATTCAATCTGGATTATTAACCTAAGGAGGTTTATTTTGAAACAAAAGATTATGACTAAAATAAAAAAAAAACAATGGAAACAAACAATGGCTAACAGCATGGTACTATCCTTACCTAAAGTCTTGTTTTTAAATTATTACAATAATATGTAAACAAATATATTATGTATACAATCTCTTGATTTATCAGAGAGCTCTAGTTTGCAGGAGTGCAATTTTGCAGTATTTAAATCCTACTTTTTAATAGTTTACAAAACCCAAACCAGTCATGGTGAGAATGTTCTTACCTCTAATCTGTACTTCCCATCTATTTTTGCAAATAATACCATTTAAATTATATTTTAACCCATTATATTTTAGAATGATAGATATAATCTTCCTTAATTTTCATCACATTTCAACAATGAAATGTTAATCTCAGCTGTTAATAGCCTCTTTTAAAGACTTACTATCTTCTGTATCTTAATGGGTAACAGTTTCATCAATACATTTCAGTGCGTGAAAGTATACAACAGAAAGAGGCTATTGTGTTCAAAAGTAAACTTTATAAAATCATCTTGTGAATTCCATATAATGTAGCAAAGGACATTCAAACAAAAATTAGTCTATGAATGATTGGTGGTTCAGAAGTGTGAGATATACGGTAAATTAATAAATAAATTGAAAAGAAGAAGAAAACTTTCTCACGTTGCTGCTTTGTGTATTAAGTTGCAAATGAATTCATTTCTTGATTATCAAAATTGCATCATTATTTGGTATAGGTAATGCTTTTTCATTTTTGGGATCGTGGTAATATTATTAGCCCTGTTCACTGCAAAATAACAATACAATGCACACCTTACTTCTATGATTGAAATGCAGTTTGAAAAACACGATAGGTAAGGTAGACCTTTATGATGTATGTTCAACAAGAATGCAGAAGATGGTTTTCAGACTTCTTTCCAATCCCTTTCCTAGTAGCAGTCATAGAAGTTATTTGTATTTTCTTCTCTGTAGTCAACTGGGTCCCCCCGATATTTCTTGTGTTTGAGAAACACTGATTATATAGGGTACATGCCATTCTAAACCAAATGACTGGATTAGAGTAGAATAGTTGCCTACTTTTTAAGGAACTGCCGAGCTGCTTCATCTAGGTATATTGGATATTTTTCTCCCTACTTGCTTCAGTCTGATCAAGCCCGCTTTAAAATTTCAACTTTCTTTTGTCATGTATGTATGTATGTATGTATGTATGTATGTATGTATGTATTTATATATATGTATTTGTTTTCGTAGATTTTCACGGGTACAGGTATGCAGGTCTTGGCATGTTCAGGTCTTTTCCCATGTAAGATTGAGAGTATCTTGGCGGCGTTTCACCGAGGCCCCAGCCTGAAGATGGCGAGTGGGACCTCATCGAAACATTGCCAAGATACTCTCAATCTTACATGGGAAAAGACCCGAACATGCCAAGACCTGCATATATATGTATATGTATACATATATGTATATATAATACACACACACACACACAAACCCTGTTATAAGCATTGTAACAAAGTTACTAAAATGTATACATAGATTACACTAAAAAATTTTTTTTAGCATTTTTCAACCATGAGAATTATTCTACCTCTATTACCCCAGAGTTAGCTCCTTGTACTGTATTGCTCTCCATCACATATATACTGCAAAGTGCCTTGATAATATGATGGAAGTCAGATGTTTTAAATAAATAAGCAAAGTATTGTTCTAACTACCTAAGGTCTATGGACCTTTCAACTGGAAGGCTGGAATACTCTACAATCTTGTCTGGATGAGAAGTTAAACGTCTTCAAGGAAAAACCAGGAAGTCCAGTTGCCTCTTGGAAAAAGCATCTTTGGAACAACCATGATCTGGATGACTGAGAATCTCTGTAGACAATCTGTCTGAAAGACCCGGAGGGGGCCTTTCTCAGCTCTCTTACTTTTATCTTCTGGTGCACCACATTACAAATACAAGGAGGTAGAAGGGAGGAAATTCCATCTTGAGTATGTCTTCCTATAAACTCACTATAATTAGAAAGTTGTTTACTATCTTCTGCTCCTATTTATATATTCTTGGGTGTTGATTTTCAGTAGAAGTCATGTGGAACAACATTTGAAAACACATGTTACAGAACATGCCGTGCGTAGATGCAATCCTGAACAGGGTGTAACGTGAGCTCTTTTTCATGAGAAAAATAAAGGTGGGGGAAGGAGTGGAAGCACAGAGATCCTTTCTCTGCCTTGTCTCATGACCATCCATCTTGGAATGTTAATAAAATGATCCCCACAATATCCCGTATCAGAAAAGATTTTGAACCTGGTGGAGCATGTGCTTCTAAGGCTGCCTTGAAATGATGTAATTTATCTCCATATAATTTTAATAACCCTGAATCTCTCCCTTATAGTATTGCTATGCTTGACTATTTTAACTCCTGGCACAATAAGGTGAAATCATATAACAAATTCAGTACAAATTTAAAAAAATAATCTATAATTAACAAGCCAGGCCTAATCATGCCTGAAAAGTGCATAAATAAAAAGTGCATAAAATGATTAGAGAATGATGTGCCTCTATTAGTTTTTTGTGACTCTCTCCTTGGCCAATATTTATCAAAGCTTGGGGGCAATCGTGCCAATGGTGTCCTGCCTCACCAGCTTCATTCCTAACAGTAAGTAGGAGTAGCACTCTCAAGTTGACAGAGGGCAAACAATTGATTAAAGTGGTGCCACTGTATATTATAATACATATTCTTATCTAGCCACGCCGTGTATAACATTGGGGAAGCTTCTGTGGAATTCAAGTCAGGGAGCCAGATAGTTCATCCAATAATGTAATTATGGGAGACAGGGCAGAGACAAGGAACCTCTGTACATTATCTTGGGTATAAACTACCCAATAATGTTAGTAGAATATACGAGAGATGAAATGAGCAGACAGGCCTGTACTGATCTGTACAGCAATTCACAGAACTGATACCTGGCATCTTGTATATGTGTAGCTTCTCTCAGAGGTGGTATTCAGCAGGTTCTGACCAGTTCTGGAGAACCGGTAGCGGAAATTTTGAGTAGTTTGGAGAACTGGCAAATACCACCTCTGACTGGAGATTTTACAGTGTCCTTCCCCTGCCATGCCAAACAAGCCACACCCACAGAACCGGTAGTAAAAAAAAATTGAATCCCACCACTGGCTTCTTTGCATGTGACTGAAACTCACTTTTAGGTCAAGAAAAGGACAAATGTCATGGTCAAGGGCTTAATGCTATGATCCCCTTCTGATTCCTTTTCATTCAGCTAATAGCCTCTTATTGGTTTCTTAAGTGGAGATAATGAGGGCGAGTTATGAGGGAGAGCATGGCAGGGATACATATATTTCCTTTCTTGTAATTCAAGTATTATGGGTTTTCTTTCCTCTCTTTCTCTCACCTTTTACTTAATAGTCCATTTCATTCTCACATCTACAGCTGATTCTATACAGGTCTACACGGAAATATGATCTATTGAGCAAAAAGCATCTATAAATATCTAGGGTGCCCAATTAAAACATATTTAAAAGTGCATTTTATATATGCTAAAACAAATGTGCAAATACCATGCGATATAATTCATCCAGTCTCCCATTCAGAGAGTGAAAATCCTGAACTGTCAAACTAATTTAGAAGCTTCTTTATTTATTTGATTCAATTCTGCCAATAATTGAATTAATTGTGGCTCCTATTGATTGCTATTAATTAATTTTCCTGTTTGATAGAAAACCATCCTATCCCCTTATGAGATCACGAAGTGTATCAAATTTCATATTTATTAAATTTATATGCTGCCCATCTCACTTAGAGGTGACTCTAGGCAGCTTATAAGCAGGTAAAAGCAACAAGATAAAACATTAAAATATTAGTTTTAACATAAAATTGATTTAAGTATACATTTCAAAATAGTATACACATTTAAATATAATTATTCCATGTAATAACTTTTTTCTCAAATGGAACAATTATTGGACATACTGTAATGAAATATATATTTAAATAAAGCACTAATTTCTATTTTTGCATTTTTTTAAAAAAAAAATCCTTATATTTCTGTTTCTGTAAACAAATAGTCCTTGTGATATTTTTAAATTGTGCTTTCAGCATTTTCAACACATCAATACCAGAACACCTGCAGCAGTCTAGCCTGTTACACTATTTCACAAATAAATTCATTTCTAGAAAATCAAAAAACTTCAATTTTTTTTAAATAAAACATTAATCACCATTAGAGTACCTGTAACACTCTTCCACTGAATAATTGAGAGAAGTGATTGGTACATGATTCTGTTCTCAAAGTTAATCTGGCATTGTATTTTTTTTTTTTTTTTTAGGAAGCCACAAGATTAACACTGCGGCCTTTCCAGGAATATATATGTGGATTTTGGCAATGATTCATCCTTCTTCGGTAAAAATGACAGATCAAGCAATCGGCGGGAAACAAGAGGCCTGAAATTCAGTTGTAGAAGACTAGGTGTTCCATTCAGGAAGTCATATGTTTAACTTTTGACAAATTTACCTTTAAGAAAGAATAAAAATCAGATAGTAAGAAGCAGCTTCTGCCTAAGATCTCACAGTACAACCGGATACAACTTAACTGTAGTACTGAAGAGGACGTTCAGTCATTTTGTCAAAGATCTGTTTCCTGCTTAGCTTACGAAAACAAAACAACTACATGTGTCAACCACTGACTCCGAAAATGTGGTTTCCACCCATAACTGATACTTCTTGTTCTATCAAGATTCAGTTTGATAAGTTATATGTAAGAGGGCATAGACATTTCAAATCACAAGTTCAAAAAACTCCCCTTAGTTAATATATGCTGCAAGTATTGATTAGTACAACCTAAGCTAGGCTGAAGAAAGTGGTACAACATTGATAGGAAACATTGTACTAGTTTGTAATAAATAGAACCTTTGCTGTTTCTGGGATGCTATATAAAACTTTTTTTTTTTAATTTTCTGACTCATTTCTGTATCCAGATATCAATCTTCAGAAGTACTGAGGGAAATGTATGTATGCATCAGTGGTGGGATTCAAATTATTTTACTACCGGTTCTGTAGGTGTGGCTTGGTGGGCGTGGCATACTGTAAAATCTCTAGTCAGAGGTGGAATTTGCCAGTTCTCCGAACTACTCAAAATTTCTGCTACCGGTTCTCCACAACTGGTCAGAACCTGCTGAATACCACCTCTGATGTGCATATGTGTGTGCACATGCATGTATATTTATCTTACATTTACAAAACAAACAAAAGAGTCACTGGAGGGAAACATGATGCTTGCATAAAAATTAAAAACAGCAAAAACATGCCTGACACAAGTTAAAATAGCTAGATTTCACCACTGAAAGCAAAAGCAGGGGGTTACAAGATATTAGAGAAGGAATTAATGACAGGCACTCCTGCTAAGGTGATGTTTATTGTGTCACAATAAAAAAGAGCCAAAGAAAGGATATATCAAATAATTATGAGAAATGACAAGGTGTGGCAAAATATCCAAACTTAAAGGACCATATAGTACCATATTTTGACAAAGATACTGAGTGAATAGCAGCATCACTGCTTTCTTAGATGTGAATTCTGATGCCTAGTTTGAAATGTATGAACTCCTTTACATATAATGGTACAAAATCTAACCTTGATGGATCAAAATGATACAAAACTACCCCCAAAATTTGGGATATATTTGAGTAGGAACCATTTTTTGGGGTACAAAAGTTAATATAGCTTTAAAAACAGTGTTGCCTGAATTAAAAAATCCAACTCCCCCTCTCCATTTACATTTGAACCCTCTGTGTGGAAAAACAGCATTTTGTATAGAAATATCTACCACCTTCAAATACAGGAATAGATTTGGAGTCATTGGATAGCATTTGAGTAGATCCAGAAAAATGAAAATGGACCCATCCATTTTTTTTCCATATGAAGATCACTCCACTTATTTCCAATTACTCCTGTATTTGAACCACTTCATCAGAGACTTGAGTATAATAAATTAATTATAGAGGGTAGTTGCTTTCAGAGCTAAAGTAGATGAAGATAACAGCTATGCTCACCGTAAGTCTCCCTTTCTAACTCTTCAACGCATAATAGATGATGACCCTCTCTTGTTTCTAATAAATAAATTATATACATATTAGCTAAGAATGTTTCAGACATTATGACCTAGAGAGCTGGAAATGTCTGGAAATGAGCTTATAAAATGCATTCGGTGCCAATCATGTCTTGGAGTAGAGTAACAAAAGTAGGTGCTATTGGAATAACAATACCCCAAAGAAAATCTCTAGTATATTTCACAGCTGCTTTGTATTGTTCCATATTTCACAATCTGCAATTAATAATATCTATTAGATGAAGGCAAAAGCAGAGGGGGGGGGGGGGCGACTTGTGAATCAGAGTCCTTCATTGTTCCTCCAGTTTCTGAGAAACACATGCTGCAACCAATGATGAGTGTCAGCTGTTGTCCTTTCAGCAGATTTTAACCTGTTTATTGTGTCCAAAATTAAGTGTTTTTCTCTAAGGGACAAACCCAAAGAAAAACTGCAGAGCTCTGACAAATCAAGAAACATGTTTGAATGCAAGGGTCTGCTGAATTTTCAGTAAAGCATATGAAAAATCTTGCAAGCTAGCTGTCAAAACATCTTTCTGATTTTCCAATGTGTGTGCATGGTACTTAAACAGCAAAAATTGGTATAGTTTATTTATGTCTCTTGACTGAGGGTATCAATCTGCAACAATTCTTAATAAAAAATAAGTGTATTATTTTTTGATTAACCGCTTGTCTAGGAACCAGTATAAATTATGTTACATCTAGTCATAATAATATTTTAAAGTAGATCTATTAATCAAGATCAAATAACTCTTAAGATCAAATTAACTAAATTTCAGTGAGCCTATTCTAATTAAAGCAAAGTCTAGATTCAATCTGTTTATATTTATTTATTAAAACATGGAAATACTCCTTTCTTGCTTGAATCATTCAGCTATGATAGATAGATAGATAGATAGATAGATAGATAGATAGATAGATAGATAGACAGACAGACAGACAGACAGACAGACAGACAGATGATAGAGACAGACAGATAGACAGACAGACAGAGCTAATGCTTGTATGTGTACAAGCCATCTGGAGTTGGGTGGGATCTAAATTATGTAAATAAATTTAAATACTGCAATATCATAAAAGCAATATTTTAGAATGAACAGCCAAAATGACCAAATTAGTTACTAAAATACAAAATTTTAGTAAATACAAAATACATAATTTTCCACATATAATGCCAAAACCAAAGATCAATTGCTTTTACTAAACAAGATATCACAGTTATTTGCTTGTTGATTTTTTTTTATTTATTTATTAAATTTAGAATCTGTTCAACTAAGAGTGATTTTAGGCAGCTACATTTAAAATAGAAAACAGTACAAAATAATCTAAACATCTAGACAAATACACATTAAAATATTCTATAACCAAACAAAATCTTGGAACAGATAACTTCCTACATAATTTGATTTAATGATCCCACAGATTAGTATTTAAAAATATTGTTTCATCTAAGTTGAGATCAAAATAACACCTAAAGATTTGTTAAAGGGAGTGGAATACATGGTAATACTGCTTTTCAGTCTGGGTATAACTAAACCATTTTACAAATTTCATATCCTAAGGGGTATGGAACAGATTTATCAGCCTCAGCTAATTAAACACACATTTTTAGCACAGATTCCATACAGTCATCCAGATGTGAAAGGTATTTCTAGATTGCAATCTGATTCTTTAACAAAGAACCATGACATTCAAAATAGACTGAATATTACTCCCTTTACCAATCTGGAATACCTAAGTGTTTTCTGGAGTAAGGCTTTTCCTTGCAACTGTTGATTGGCATTTTTCCAGTCTATGAGTCATCAGAAAAATACAACATAATTTGTGCTGCCTTATGGCTGAGGTCTGATTTGCCTTAGTAATGAAACTGCAAATGTTTATGTCCTTGCAACTTTCCTACAGGACAGTTTAAGGGTGATTAATGAATTTCCTTGGCTTCATTTGCCATCATTCCTAGTGTCACTTGCTGGCAAGAAAATTGTCATCAATTCCTATTTTTTAAAGGTGGTAAGAAAAACTGGATGAATTTAGCATAAGTAACAGGTTGCCAGCATGGGTAGTGTTAGGGATTGGTCTTCTTGAGGATCAATAGACTTCTGTCCAAAATAGTTTGACTGCCAGGTCAATGGGAAGGAACAGAGTATCCCTACATTAGACCAGATTTCTCTTTTTGACCCAGGGGAGCAGGACAGCAAGGCGGTGGTGGGAAATGATGAATGATCAATGAATAATCTATAACAATGGGCACTATAGAAAATTTCTCTACTTTCAGAGCATAAAGTCCCCAGCCAAACAGAATATCAAATCCATCATGTGCTGTGCTGCATGTTTATGTCAGATGACAACTGGGATCCATGTTTGCTGTAGCAGACATGAAATCCTGACCCATTTCTGCTCTTTCCACCAGAGCAGAAAGAAAATCGCCCTACAGCAGAGGAACAAAAGTTCAACTCCTGACAAGTTGATTTTGGGAAACTGCAAGAAGAGCAAGACCAACCTGAATGTAGGGTGGAATGATTACAAGAAGGCATTTGATTCCATGCCACATGATTGGATAATCAACTGCCTAGAAAAAACATGAGTCAATAGAAACAGCAAAAACTTTGTCCAAGGACTGATGGCACAAGGGTAGACACAATTGCTGGACAATGGTGATAGATTGGGAGAGGTTAATATCAAGAGAGGAATCTTCCAAAGGTACTTACTATTCAGTGGTGGGATTTAAATTTTTATACTACCAGTTCTGTGGGTGTGGCTCGGTGGACGTGGCTTGGCTTGGTGGGCGTGGCAGGGGAAGGATACTGTAAAATTTCCATTCCCTCCTCACTCCTGGGGGAAGATTACCACCAGTTCTTCAAACTACTCAAAATTTCCACTACTGGTTCTCCACAACTGGTCAGAACCTGCTGAATACTACCTCTGTCACTAATCGCTTCTATTTGTCATTGCAGTGATTCTCATTGCACTGATTCCTCTGTCAACAACACGGAATAACTCAGTCCATGGCTATCAAATACCAAAACATCTGCCAGACTATTCTACCTCCTTTACATGGACAATCTGAAGCTGTATGGAAAAACACCACCTGAAATAGAAACACTGCTATAAGATGGGCTCCAGCACAAGTCGAAAAGCTCAGAAGACAAGACCTCTGGTGCCAGGGAGTGACCCAAGATGGATCCTACTTTGATGTTCTTGTGGGGTTTGTGTGCTCTGAGGAAGATGAGAGCTATGCCAGAGATTCAAACATATTGACAGGTCTCATCAGAGGAGTCAGACAAAGAGTGTCTCTCCCTTCAAAAATTATGATGAGACATAACTTAGAGAAACCCATACCTATTCAGTGATTACCCAGGTTACAGGAACCATGCTAGGTGTTGGAGTTCCTGGACATCTGGTGACAAATGGGCTATAGAACTCAGGATTGCTAGCTGAATAACAAAGGCCATTAGCTGAAGAATTACTGGAAGATAAGATGTCTTTACAAGAAATAATGATCTGCTATTACACATCAAGCTCAACAAGAAGAGGATACAGTATTTGAAACAAATGCACCAATTCTGGAAAGAACAAAATCCAGAATCATAAATAACAGAACAGAGGCTAGCAGATCATTCTTGAGTTATAATACAAAATATTCACAGAAGAATTGGAAGAATTACAAAGGTCTAGCCTCAAAAAGAACACCAAAATTCCCTCCAAAAAGAAATCTATAGTCCAGTGCCACATCAGAGATCATTCCAGTGGAAACCAGGAAAAGAGATCAGGAAAAGAGCCTATTTTGCAGAGGGTTAGACTGTGTAATAAAGTATTGTTCCACTATTTTAGCTCCTCAAATGCAACAGCAAACATTCAACATTGGCAAACTGTTATTCTATTACTAACATGAAGTTTCTATAGACACACACATAATGCACACATAAACACCCAGCCTTAGGCTGCTGTATCATAGAGCAGCAGACACAACTGGAAGTGATTGATTCCTCTCTTGGCCAGGTCTCTGCAATATATGCCAGGTCAGCACCTTCAGCACGCCATTACACCAAGGATAATCAATGTTTTATCAGCAATCAACCTGGCATTAAAAGCAAGGACATTTAGGTTGCAGATATGTCCGATCACGAAGTTTTAAAAAAGAAAGAGGGTTAGGGTTTGTGTTTTGCATTTGGAACAGATTACTTTTCAGGTAGGGAAGGGGAGTAGAACTCCTTAGCATCAGAGCGTGTTAATAATATATGAAATACTAATGCTCTGATGGTCATTTTGAAAAATCCTTTTAGTGAGTACCTAGAAACCAAGAGGAACATATGTGCCAAATTTCAAGTTTGTAGGCTTTACGGTTCTGGAGATTTTGTGATGATGTGTGAGTGGTATTTTGCTTTTATATATATAGATTTGAATTGGAAGCTCTAAGGCACTTTTGCACATCCTACCTCCATACTTACTTAGTTTAAGCATCTTTTTGATTACTAACGGAGTAGAATCCTAAACTAGATAAGCCTTTGGTCCTATTAGCCAAGTCTGAAATTCTTACGATAGTTTCCTATACACCTAACTTACGAAATTGAACAAATGACAGCTATAAAAGTCCTATTAAAAGTGTTTGCTTCAAATGTAATATATCATATGGAATATATAAAGTATGATTAGTAGATATGAAAAAGCAACTGAGAAAGGCTAAGATGTGAGCCATATTATTACTCCTCCAAATGTTATTTCACAATTGGAAAATTGCTGACTAAGCTAAAGACTTTACAGAATTTCTTTCATGCTATGAACAAGTGAGAAGTTAGACATTTTCACCTAGTGAATTGTCTATTGCCACATCTCTGGAATAATTGTGTGATCTCACATGTTTATTTAAAATGAGAATGGCAAGATTCCTGCTAAATCACTCTAGATCAGTATTTAAACCCACATATTTGTAAAAAATTATCTTCTGGTACTGCACTTGATAGTGGCAAGTCTCTGATCCAACCATTTATCTCTACGTGACCCTGTTAGAGTTGTCTTTTTCTGATTATAATTGTTTGCAGAGATACAAGAGTTCTATTATATTTAGATCCAAATTCTGTCCACCCAGTCAAAGATGCTATACAGGTAACCCTCAACCTACAACCAAAACTGAGCCCAACATTTTTGTTACTAAGTGAGACATGCTAAGTGAGAAAGATGTTATAATATTTCTTGCCAGTTTTTAAGTGAGTCACTACAGTTGTTAAGTTAGCAGCATGAATGTTATGTGAATCTGAGTTCCCCATTGACTTTGCTTGTCAGGTTACAAAAGTTGATTGTATCACCCCAGGACAATGCAACCATCATACATATGAGTCAATTGCCATGTACCTGAATTTTGATAACATGACTCTGGAGGTGCTGCAGCAGTCATTAGGTCATTAAGAAAAACGGTCATAAGTCACTTTTTTTTTCCAAATGGTCATTAAATGAATTGTTGTAAGTCCACAAGTTGCAAGCACAATTGGGACAGTAAATTCCATTGCTAAGTCATCTGGCTGTTAAGAGAGTCACACCCAGTTTTACGACTTTTTGCTGTGGTCATTAAGCAAATCACCACAGTCCACCATAATTTTTAAAAGTGGGAAGGTTTTCCAAGAACAAAAAAATTAGGAACATTGATCTACAACAAATAGGTTTTAATAGGAAAACATATCCAACAGATGGTAAGGGGGCTTAAAATGCAAAGCTGAATATTGTAAATGTGTTTTTAATCAGGGTGGGGTTTTTTTGGGGGGGAAGGGATTAATCTAATACTGCATATTATACTTGATGAATGTAGTTTTATGTATACTGAAAACAAATTCCTTGTGTGTCCTATCACACTTGGCCAATAAAGAATTCTATACTATTCTATTCTATATGTCAAATTTAAATGATTAAGATGTTTGCCAACCTTTTTGAGGGGGGAAACATACCTGTCGGTATGCATTTTATGGACAAATAACAGATCACGCTTGCCTCTAGGCAAATTCCACTAAAATTAGGACATATTAGACATCATGTTTTTTGAGACTGATATATACTTACGGTATGAATGTAGCCTCTCTGAGGTGTATAGCTGTGAGACAAAAAGAAACAAGAGGAAACTGCACGTTAGTTCTGCTTTTTTCTTGTCATTCTGGCAGATGTTACTACATAAATCTTGTGTGGAAACTTTTCTAAGCGGGAAGCCATTGGTGGCCCAGGTTTCCACTCTAATTTCAACATCATGGATTCTATCTGGAGCCACATCCTTTGATGGTATAAAACAAGTTATAGCACTTGGAGGAATTCAACTGTTTTCTTGAATGAAATACTCTCCATCAAATTTTGGGGGCGATTATTCAAATCTAATATAATTAAACTTGCCTAGCTAAAAGCTTCGCATTTCACAAAGTTCCCTTTATCACGCAGAAAGCATCCACACAGGTTTCTTCTTTCAATAGCATAATTCCCTTATTGATACACTGTTCGTGTGGTGGAAAGTTATTGCCGAAAATCTCCCTTAACAATTGTTTGTTTGTTTTGAGTATTATTTCTCCCCAACGCCGGAACGGGCTAAATGGCTTTGGCCCCACTGCAAGGGGCACTTTCGGTCGGCATTCCTCTCCAATTCAGGGTTGCCAATCTCTTCTTCTTGCCCCCGGTTCTCCAGTTACCCCTCACTCCGCTCGCGGACAAGAGGCGGCGTGACTCTCGCCTGCCACGCCACCCCTCTCCGCGCATCCCGCTGTCTCAGCTCCTTCTCTTTCCTCTTCGGAGGAGCAGCAGCATCTGCTGAGTTCCCGCCTCTATCTCCGCCCGGCACCAAGCAAAGGGGGGAGGCGGAGGAAAGAGCAGAGAAGCGGCGCCGCAGCGAGGGCAGCCGCAGCGAAAGAAAGGGAGTTTTGTCCTCGCTGCTGCTGTTGGTGCTGCTGCTGCTGCTGCTGCGGCCGGCCTGGGAGCAAAGCAACCATGGCCGCAGCTTGCCTCAGGCCCAAGGCGGGCTGCGAAGCGCGAAAGGCGATTACGGCCACAAGAGGAGCAAACGCCCAGCAGTGACCAGGCTTCTTTTCCCAACGTCCAGGCCGCGCGTCCTCCAGCGGCAGGAGGCGGGGGGAGGGGGGCCACGCTCCGCTTCGCCTTGCCGTCGACCCTCACTTTCTCCTCGGCAGCGAAGGCGGTTACCAGCACCATGTGGGGGAGGCTTCTCTCCGAGATCGGGCAAAACGGAGATTACCGGATAGGTAAGGCGAGGGAAGCGGGCCAACTTGCGCGTGGCGCGGCGGGGCACACGGCGTCAGCTGGTCCTTCCGGTGCCCGGCCGGCGTCTCGGGGCGAGAAGCGGGGCAAACGGGAGAGAGACCGTGACCCTGAATTGGGTTTGGCCGCTCCGGATTCTGGGCTGCGCTTTCTCCTTGGCTCGCCCTGGGTTTTGACCGTGCCTTGCCAGCCTCCCTCCCGGGTCTGCCTGCTTGGTTCCCGGGTCCGAAAGAGTTCGTTACTAAAGCGCGCCGCCGCCTTACGCCATCAGGCGCGGGGCTCTTGGAGAAGGAGCGGGGCGAAGGGAGAGTTGCGGAGGGGGAAGAGACGAGTAGTAGGCACCCGGGGGAGGCAGCTTAGATCTGCGCGGCCGTGCGGATTGCAGCCAGCCCGGGTGGGGAGGAAGGAAGGAAGAGAGGGAGGGGAGCCGTTGACGCTGTAAAAGCAATAGTAGTGGCTCGAGGCTATATTTAGAGCTTTTCTCCACAATCCTCTTTAAATCTGCAATTGGGGAGCAGGGCTTGATTTGAGAAATGACAGCCAGCGCCAAGTCACTGGGCTCCTTCTCAAATTGCCCTCTTTTCGGAAGCTTCCCGAGATAAGTTTGAAGACAAGAGAGGATTTGGCGTTAAAAAAAAGAAAAAGAAAGAATAAATGAACTATGCTCCGCTCTTGGTGCTTAGCTGGCCAGGCAGAGATGCGCGTCCTTCTTCCAGAAAGTAGAGCCAACTTGCAATCCCATAGACTGAAACAAAACTCCATCCCTGTTACGGGACTGAGTGAATTACTCCTCAGGAGGTAGTATAGTTGTAGATTTGGACGGGTACCCAGTATGTCCTGCCCGGTTCACACATCAATATCTCAAGTTAGCAAAACAGGCCAGTCATCTGTCTTACTAAGCCGTCCAAGATAACATTGTGTTGAATATATTGTGCTTTGTTTCTTCTGTCAAGCCCTGAGTTGATACTGCTATATGGAACAGTTAGTTTGCACTGGTTTGAGAACAAGCTGTACTTTTCTGCACAGCTTTTAGGATAAATAACAGTTATTTGGTAATTCTTTTGATGTGAATTACTGTACTGTTCTGTACTTTTTAGGAATAGAATGTGTTGCTTGAAAGGGTCAGCTGTTCTAGAGGAGAACAAGTATCATATCTCATAAAGATGTAATTGTTTACTACCTCCATTTTCTGATATTTTAATTAATAATCAGAGCCCTTTATGGTGAAACAATTGAACTCGTTTTATTGATAAATGTTATGGGTTACAAAAGAATCATAATCTTAAAAATGAAATGCAGAATTTGACTGGTTCACTGTAAGTTTATATGCAATAATATATTGAAACAACACTTTCCTTGTCAGCTCATTAGGGTAGTGGTACCCCACCTCATCTGTCATACCTGGGACAAAAGTAATCCAGATGAAAACCATAGTAAATTATGAAAAGTAATCTTAAAGCCTGTAAGTGATAAAAATAATCATAAATGCCTAAAACATTGGTAAACATTGAAAAAGTGGACTTTTGCCACTGTCACAGCAGAACTCTGTATCTTTGACAGAGCGATTGGTGGCATTTATACAAAAAGTTGAAAACCACTGCACTAGAATATACTGTTGTATCTATTTTATCCTTTGGATCAACGTCATTGTGATTTTCTAACTCAGGAAATGGGGGTACAAATGCTTCCTTATATGTCATTTTGGATATTATCTCATTCTAAAGTAAAAAATACATTTTTTTAGAATCCATTATCTCTGCACTATGCAAGCCTCCCAAAGACAACCTGACTCATTTACTTGCAAAATTTTATTCAGGTGACCTTTACCCTTTATTATTGGATGGACTCTGAAGATTTATCTATTCACCTTGCCTTTGAATTGAATTAGGAATTATTTTTATATATGATACATCTGATATAATTTTTATTTGATTTCTTAAAATTGTTTAAATCTATTATTGTGATTTTAATAGTCTTACAAGTTTGAAAAAAGTTTACTTAAAAACCTGGCTTATGATTTTTTTAAAAAAACCAGGTATATAATAATTAGGTATATTTAGTTTTACATTACTGATTTCTTGCAGTTTATGTTGCTTAATACTGTAGGGAAAATTACAGATTAAAGGAAAGCCTGTTTTGCATTTTAGAAATGTTGGATCCAAATAAATTAATTGAAAATAGAAAACCAAAGCCAGGATATATAGCACAAAAACATGGGATTATAGCATCTATGATCTGGGCTCTATCAACTTTCTATACTCCAAATCCAGTCACATCTGACAATTGGCAATCAAATGTTGTTTAGTAGCCTAGTAGTTGAGAATTATACAGTACTATGTCATATTTTAATATGTTAATGATATTCAATTTTATGAACTTTTAATGCGATACAGGAAAGATTAGATCAAGAATCATAGTTTTTATTCATCAACCAAATATCTAAATGGTGACAATAAAAGTTTATAAGTGCAATTAGCAGATCTTTCTATGAACATACTGTTGAAATGAAGAGATACAAAGGTTTATGAAAAACGCAGTGTTACAAAAATTGACATCCTCTTTCAGTATTATATTTAAATATTGTTTGCCTGATCTTATTTTGTTTAGAAAATATTGAAATGAGAAATAAAGTGGATTGATTGAAATTAACAATAGTCAAAAATTAACAGGAAGTGGTGTTTTTAATTGTAAAAGCTTGAAATTCAGTGTGATGTTTGCTAAAATGTATATACAATTTTATTTGCTGAGATATAAAAGAGGCTACTTGCTGAGTCTATCATTACTGACTGGTGTTACTCTTTGATTGGTGCAAATTACTGTTTGTTATAATGCTTCAACCAATCAGATTAGTTTAACTATGATGGTATAAAGATTCTTGTCAGCTGAACTTCTTTGCATTCTGTGATTCAGAAATATTTGTGAGTATCAGAGACAGTAAAATTATGTTAAGAAAAATGTTATGTATTATTATTATTAATTAATTTAATTATGGCTGCCCACTCTAAAAATCTGTTAAAATGTTGACCATACCCAAACAGAAATATCAATCCTAATTGTTTCCAATTTATTCTGTTTGTAGATTGCTTAATGAGTAGCCTTGATTCTACAAATGGTGATCTGTCCAAACACAGATTCTATTTGCTGTTGTTAGTTAAAATAAAAATATTTATGTAGTGCTACCTTCTCCCTGCACACAATGTATGAATCCACTGATAATCTAGGCAAAGGTATATATTCTCCAAATATTTTTAAAAATGATGAAATATAGTAGCATGCACTTTTTTGAATTTCTCCTTTGGCTGAGTTTTTAATTGGGATACCTCATTGTTTTTGAATAAAATTTCTGAACTCTTATGAAAGTACTGTAGCTATGAAGATAAGACTGATTGATAATTTGGTACTTGTGAGCCTAAATACATGTATTCAGTTTTTATTTCATTATATTTTAGATCTCACTGTTTAGAGATGTGACCATCCTCCAAGAAGCAGTATGAATTGGCTGTATGAAGCATTACATAATTCATTCCAGATTCAGATGATTTTTTTTCACATGATAAATGTAGTGTTGAACAAGATTCCCAGGTCTCTTTTCAAGATGATATAGCTTCTGTTGCTTTTCTAGCATTTGAAAATTTCAGAATATATTCTTTTTACCCAACTAAACATGCAGGGCTGATATAGTAGTGTGAGGTGCGTGACTATCAAGTTACATATGACATCAGTAGCCATGAATGACACAACTGCTCTCTGCTTGTGCTATTTTGAAAATCCTTAATTATTTCTTTTCTCTAGAAGCCAAAGACTCCTACTCTGTGCTATTTGAGTGCAGAGAAGCAATACAGCAGATAAAATGTTGTTTGTAAATAACATTATTGTTTTTAATGAGGGGGCTATTTCTGCTTTTGATGAGCCATATACCACTTTAATTACCTCCATTAATATTATAGTTCCAATAGAGATTGAAAATAGTTTTCAGGAAAGCATACATACAACGAGGCTTTTTTCAGAATGGGCTGACTTTACTTGGTGGAGGACTATTATATGTTTATTTGCATATGTATTATTCTATATAATGTGGCTTAATGGCATTTTTGAAAATATGAATAATGCAATGTTTTCAATCTGAAGCAATTTTTACAAAGCCTTCAACTTGAATGAGAAAAACATGACAATCTATGTAAAAGCTTGCTGCATCATTTAAGCAAAAAATAGAAAATAACAAATACATATGTTTGTGGGAGGGAAATGTATATTTGTTCAGCTGGTCTTGGTAGGAAAATTATTTCCAATAATATAGTAGTGTTGGTTTTTGAGGGATTGTATCAATTGTTGTTGATTGTTAATGATTGTATCCACGCACTATCCCTAACTTCATCCCTCAGATCTTCCAATGAATCACTTGCTACTTAACTTAGTCCATTCACTTTGCTTTTAGTTGTGCTCTTTTTCTCTTTCCTTCCAGCTTTCTGAGCACCAGGGCCATATTTAGAGAATTAGGTTCAAAATATAATTTGAGTCTGGTCATTTGTGCCTCAAGTGAAAAATGCCACAGTGAAATTATTTTTTGGTCATCTTTCTTAGCTTTCATAATACAGATTTTCTTTTTGCTAAGATTATTAATTTGCTATTCATTCTTATAGTGAAAGCCAATCTACATTTTTATCATCCAAGTAATCATATATTTGAGTTAATGACTCTTCATAGAATATATGTGATTGATTTTATAAGGTTTTTATTTGAGGGAAAGAATGAGATATTAAACAGTTTAGTAATCTTCATTTGAGCCAATCTGCCATAATACATGAAATGATTGGAATGAGGAACATGCCTTTTTTTTTCAAACATGAAGAGTTCTATGAGTTTTAAGTACAGCTGCTAGCCACCAGTAGATATCTTGACACAAAATTTCCCAGAAATATTATCATTTTTATCAATCACTGTTTCCTACTGAAATAATAAATTGAATGTTCCTTAGTAATATCTAATAATTGCTGCTTCTTGAACAATAACATTTCTTAGCAACAGGTAATTTGTAATGAAAGTGGTAACCTCACTGACAATGTCATAATGTAAATTTCAATAGTAGGGTGAGTTCACAATCTGTTATGAACTTTGTGGGGTTTGGTGGATTGGATACTGTATTTAAAACTGCTGAATATGTACTTTATAGATGAAGATACCTGGACAGTATAACTAGAGCCCTCTTTGTTTTATGGGGGTGGAATGGATGCGGGGGATGAGGATATGATGCAGATACAATGCAGTGGTGATGCGGGCTTGTAAGAATGCTGATGTGTCCTTGCAAGAACAGAAATTGATAGTGAGTTTTTAATTCTCTATAGTAGCACTATTATGTTCAGTAGATTACAGTGCAGCAGAGGTGCATACAAAATATGTCTAGTTTTGAACCTATTGTGTTACACTGTTTCACATTTGCCATAGTTTAGCAGAAACAAAATCTGGAATGCAGGTGTAAAATTGCATAATGTACAAGCAAAGAAAAAAATAAACCTCAAAATGGACAATCTAACATGGAACATGATATTTTAAGAATTTACTAAAAAGGAGGGAATAAGAAATCAGCTCATATTTAACCATTGTTAACGTTCAATTACGACCTTCATTACTTTTTTTCATTTACTTGTAAGAGAGGAAGCTGAATATCCAACATCAAATTTTTTTCTGCCATTTAGATACAACCGTGTTTCTCACAAAATAAGGCCGGGCCTTATTTTTTTTGGACCCCCGAAAAAACGGTTAGGCCGTCTTTTCGGGGGTGACTTAATTCCCTCCCCCTTGCATCCTCAGGTGGGTGGGCGGCAACAGCTTGGATGTTCGGGAGACCTTCTGCCACCGTTGCTTTCCCTTCTCCCTTGCTGCCGCGGCGTTAGAGCAACACCGCGGCGTTTGGCGCAGCCACGTGCGGCCAGTCATGGCTCCTCCCTGCAACAGGAGCCCTTAGGAGACACTTGGCTTCAGGCGCTCCTGTCCCGCCTTCCCTTTGCCTTAGAAGGTAAAGCGAATTATTTTAAAAATGACACCCTACTACAACAAAGCCTCCCCTGCCTGAGAGGGCAGCCCAACCCCACGTGGGGAGGTGAATCTCCCAGGGCCGCCGCACAGGATCGGCCCACCTCGGGAGAAGCGCCCAGCCGCCATCCCTGCCTGGCGCCGGGCAGAGCGCAAAGAGCTCCGCCTGGGGCGCCCAGCGCAGCTGACAGGTGGGCCCTCCTTCCCGGTGGCAGAGCTCTCACCAAGGCAGTGAGCGCCTCCCTGCCAGACCCTCCGCTCATCCCTCCAGGGGCGCGCCAGAGCTGTGCGGGCTGGGCAGAGCCAGGAAAGCGAGCCACATTTCGCATGTTTAATATGGGCCTTAATTTGGGGGGAGGGGCTTAATTTGATTTTATGCCAATAAAACATGGTGGGGCTTCCTATTGGTGGAGGCCGTATTGTTGGAGAAACACAGAAGAATGATGTAAAATAGATACTATAAATAAATCTTGTAAAATATTATAAAATAAAATCAGTATTGTTATGAGTCAGTAATGAATTAGTTTATTATGCAATACAGAGTAACAAAGACAGTCTTCTCAATTACATGTCACAGTCATGATTTGGTCCTAGAAGCTAATACTGGCTCCAAATTGTGTCAGCTTGGATTTGATTTAAGTAGCTTATTTATTAATTACAACCTATACAATTTGAAATGCTTCCCTTTGTATCACTTCTGTGTATGCTAGCAATCCCGTTTAAAATGATAAGAAATATCTCAAATTGCCTGGAAATCCATTTATTTATTGTATAGGGGAGCAGATGTCTCATATCCATTGTTGAAGAAAAACCCATTTGTTACTAATAGTCTATAATAGGAGGAAGGCTGCTTTTGCACTTGTCTCCAGTGTCAACTGTTCTGACTTCCACATAACTTTAGAATCCTATCTTTGGTTTGTAACCTGAGGTTCAGGAGTCAAACATGTAAGCATACAAGCTTATATTTTAATTCCAGTGGTGTCTTTTACTACAAACCATCCTCATAAAAATTTCAATAGCACTTTACTTTTATCAAAGGCTATAGTATTCTGTGTTCAACCACTTCTTTTGTCCTGTTAACCTTTTCTTCTTGAGCAGAGTAAGTTAAATTCAGTAATTTTATATAGGCTTTAATACATTTGTATTTTCATAAACTGTCTTTCCAGTTTGATGTTTACTTTTATAGAGGATTGATTTGTAGATTTAAAACCAACTAATAACAACGAAAACTGTATTTCGGATTTCATTGATTTGGTAAGAAATAATACACTATAATTTATTGGTCCTTGGAAGTGGATTATCACTGAATTGGAGACCATTATAATCCTATGGACCAAATAGTGAAGAATTAGAGCTAGCTACCAAATGCCTATATTGACCATAATAAGTGTACAACAAGTTTTGGTCCCACATGAGATGGGGACTGAAAGAAATTCAGAAAAAGATTGAAACAACTTCAGCTTGTTTTAAGTGATTTTCAGATCCTAATTGATTTATCCTCTTGGTTCTTTTAATGATAATGAAAGTAGACTGTGTCAGTGGTGGTTTTCAATTTTTTTTATTACCGGTTCTGTGGGCGTGGCTTGGTGGGTGTGGCAGGGGAAGGATACTGTAAAAACTCCAGTCAGAGGTGGTATTTGCTGGTTCTCTGAACTAATCAAAATTTCCGCTACTGGTTCTCCAGAACTGGTCAGAACCTGCTGAATATCACCTCTGGTCTGTGTGCCTACCTCTTTTAGAAGTTTGCAGTGTATTTTGCAACTCAAAAAATCGTACCTGTTTATGAGGAAATTTATATATTACGGGAAAGTATGCAGAGAAACACATCAGTGGAAAATACTTTTCAAAAGCATGGCTAACTGGAAAAAACATACAAAGAGTACAGTTGGAAAGACATTTTTTTCAATAGATACACATTTTCATGTTAAATGACTCTAAATTGATTAGAAATGGCTGAAGAGAAAAATGAAATATAAATGAAATAGACATACATTTATTTACGCTTACACACACACACACACACACACACCGTGTCCTCACATACTGTAGTTTATGAAGGATATGCACTTTGTGTTGAATTTCTCTTCCACTAATTTTTTTCCCTAGTTTGAGGACTCAGTAATTTTTTGCTAACTGTGCTGCCTGATCTGATTTGAATTTTCCATTTAAAAGTCAAGCTAAGACAAACACAGTTGATTAGTTTTTGTGAACAATAGTTTTGTTATTCATTTAACTCTTTGGTTAAATGTTGCAAAATTTCTTTTTTTAATGGAAATGTTTTATGCCAATAGAAAAAGTATTTACGTTTGCAGCAAAAAAGAGATCATCACATTTTCAATGTTATTTTTGTTTCAGAACCCTGGAGCATAGGGTTCAATTCCCTGTTAAGTCTATGGCTGAGCATGGTGGCCCTAAGAGAATCACTATCTTGCAGCTTCAGGTTCCTAATTGTAAAATGGGAGTAATAGTGACTGTTCTTCAAAAGGTATCAGAAGACTGTAATACTGAAGGTATTTGAATTTGTTTTTTGTTTTAAGCTAAGATAGATTTTATGTAGTATAATAAAAATACATATTTCACATACCAGTGATAATAACATTCTTCCTCATCCTAGCATCCTTATAATATACAGATGTGCAGTTCCTTTCACATTCAGCAGCTATGGCACTTGGGTAGGTAATACGGATTAAATTTTTTGTATCTACAAATAGTTTTTGTTAGCATTCTTTTTCCCCCCTAAATTAATGTTTTTCAAATTTAAGATTATAGAACATCAATTTTTTTTTTTTTGGTGGAACACACATGACTGCTTCTTTAAAAAAATTGAAGCAAATTATAAATTATACAACATATAATGTATGAACTTGCATATAAAAGCATGTTTCAATTTTTGGAATGAATTTTTTTTAAAGTTTTAATTCTTTTTAGCCTACTTTAATATTTATTTTTGAAAGATTATAGATCTTCATAGGATATATGAGATTACAATTTTATTTGTCGAGACAATATAAGAATTATTCATTCTGTCAATATTTGGATTTCTTTGTTCTGAGTACAAAAAAAATCAACTTTCATGAAAACGAAGTTGAAAGAACAAATAGTAATATTTTTAGTATCTTTGAAGGTGCCCATGGAACAATACCAAATTGTTGGAGAATACTGATATTCTTTGGGACACAATTGAAGAAATACTGGATTACCAAGCATAAGTTGGTTTCTTATAAAACCATTGCATTTAAACTTTACATTTTTAATTTTAGTTATATAAATTTAAAAAAGAGTGTATGGATGATTTTTTCATAAAACATCAGTTAAGTAAGAATTAAATTATAAAAAAGCTCCATTTTTTGCTTACTTGATAGCTGTGAACATTTCAAAGGGAAGTGAAGGGATCCAACCATCTGTCATTTTAACATTTCTAGGGCTCTTATGGGATAGGAACCAGAAACAATATGGAAAGCAAAAGAACATGCTTGAGTTTAGTCTTTGCCTTCTATCATATCCCAATTTTTTGAAAGTTAGTATAAGAAGAAAAAGGAACCTAACAGGCACTACAGGAGGTATCCATTGATATATGCTTATAAAATACATGACAGAATACAGATGTAAGAAAGACTTTACGTTATAGTTGTTTCTCTAAGACCAAGTCTTTACTTCTTGTATGTTATTTAAGGCTAGTTTATTGAAAAAGTTTGGAAGAGCCATCGTAACTGAAACAGTTCTAGTGTTGTATTGTTGTGAACTTGAATGTAAACATTGAGGAAATTGTTAGAAAGATGTACTGAAATTGCACAACATGTTTCTTTGTTCCCTCGAAGGCTATGAGTTTTAAACCAATAATTCTCATTCAGCATTGTCAGCAGGACCACATAAACAAGGACTGCCAAAGCTTTGTAATAATTACTAGTGGTTGATACTGGCCAGGTAAATCTGAGAAAATTCTACATTTGCTAAAAGAGAGATTGCCCATGCTAATGTTTACCTTTATTTTTCTCCCCAAGCAAGATATTTTTGCAAGTTAGAAGGCTCATGTAATTTGATATGCAAGTAAATAATGGGGAGTATGCAAAATCATCTTTAATAAAGGGAAAACTGTCTCTGTGTTAATCATGATTAGATAACATAATGATAAGACAAGGACTACTAGCAACTGAGGGGGTACCCCACTAACAACTTGCTTCTATTCTAACAATATAACTTTATTCTTTGAAGTGTTGTAATGTCCTTTCCACTTATACTACTAATCTGATTTTTGCTATAAGTGACCTGTAAGATATAGTAGTTTTCTGAATTTGAACTGCATTTCCATGAACAGAATTCATGTCATCAGAAAGAAAGCCGTGTACCTCCCATCACGGTTTTTATGTCTATAATAGCAAGGTAATAGTCTTACTCTTATAGAAAGGCTTATAATTCTACTCTTTGTCACTTAAGTTTATTTCATTATTAAAGTAATGGGTTACATGAAGATGATGTATAATTTAGCTCTAATGTCAGCTTAATAACCTACTATTTCATGTATACTTTACTACACAGTGTAATGGCTGGAAAATGGCTTCTTCCTGTTCTAGCTCTTTAATAATACATAAAAGGTTAGGTCACATGCATTTGTCCTGGTCTTGTTATTTTAGTGTGAATTGGCAATAATGCAGAAATAATAATGAAGAAGCAGTTCTCCCTCCCTTGCTCCCTCCCTCCCTCCCTGTGTGTGTATGTATATGTGAAATGTAACAGCCCACCAAAGCCAAGCTGAAAACTAGGGATATGCAGCAGTGGTGGACTTCAAATTTTTTACTACTGGTTCTGTGGGCGTGGCTTATTTGGTGGCTGTGGCTTGTGGTCATGTGACTGGGTGGGTGTGGCTTAGTGGTCATGTGACTGGGTGGTCATGCTTGGTGGTCATGTGACTGGGTGGGTGTGGCCAACTCAATGTCACTCACATCAAGGGGTGCCTCACCTGGCCCCTCCCCTCCCAGCCATTCCTTGTCACCCAGCCTCAACTTATCTATAGTTCTGTAAAAATGTTGTTCACCTTTTTTGACTTTATTATCTGCATACATACTTTCATGGACCACTGAAAGGAGGAAATGGCTCACATGCTTTACTCGAGTGATAGGCAACAGGCTTTTAAGGGGCTGCCACAAAGAAAGGGGGGGGATGTATTTTCCAAAGCACCAGGAGGCAAACAAGAAGCAGTGGATGGAAACTGAACAGAGAGAAGCTAAACCTAAAACTAAGGAGAAACTTCCTGTGAGTGAGAACAATTAACCAGTGGAACTGCCTGTCTCCAGAAGTTCTGGGTGCTCAAATCACTGGAAGATTTTAAGAAAAGACCGGACAGCCATTTCTCTGAAATGGTATCGGGTTCACCCCAAGGTCCCTTCTAAGTATTATTCTGACACCTTTCCCAGGATTTCTACTCAGAGTTTGGCATCTTTGGTTTTCTTGCCTGAGCTGGGGGCTGGACTAGAAGACCTCCAAGGTCCCTTTCAACTCTTGCTAAACACATGTATTTTATGCTCTGAACTATTGACATTGAATGCATGTAAACCCTGAAAAATATGTGGTAGCCCTGGGCAAAAGAAAGGCAGAAAAATCACTAAGTGTAGGGACAGTAATATATTAACACATGATAAATAATGGAACATTTAAAAATAATAACACAGAGTTTTATCTCTCTCTCTCTTCCTATTTTTTTCTTTCTTTCTCTACTTTCTCTCTCTCTCTCTCTCTCTCTCTCTCTCTCTCACACACACACACACACACACACAGAGCACTTAACAGACAAGCATTTTGGAAGCAGATCCTTTAAATTTCTCCAAGGCTTGAGTGGATTCCCCCACCCCCTCTGTCAGACCGCACTCCTTCTCACTCCAGCAGTTTAACTCACAAGGGAAAAGCGATACTTGCAGCGTCCATGGGGAATCATTGGAGAAGTTTTTAAAGGACCTGCTTCCAAAAAGCATTTCTTTTACGTTGCAAAAGTGCTCCAAGGCTCGATTCACCCCCACCCCCTCTGTCAGACTGCACTCTTTCTCACTCCCGACACTTTAACTCACACAGGGAAAGCGATACTTGCAGCCTCCATGCCTTTCTTCCTTTTCCCGGGGAGAAAGAGGACATGGGGAACGGAAAGCTAGGAGAGCGATCGCAAGTGAGCGACCAGGCGACCGGGTTGGGGGCGTGGCCAGCCAGGGCTTGCCACCGGTTCGGCGACCCATGCCAAATAACCGCTACCGGTTCGCCTGAATAGGTGCAAACTGGTTGAATAGCACCTCTGATATGCAGCTATTCAGATCCAAATTGGAAAGGGGCTTTAGAGCAGGGGTCTCCAACCTTGGGCCCTTGAAGCCTGGCGGACTTCGAGCTTTGCTGGCTGGGGAATTCTGGGAGTCGAAGTCCGCCGGGCTTCAAGGGCCCAAGGTTGGAGACCCCTGCTTTAGAGGGTTACTCTTGCTGCATCTCTTGGCATATTGTAAGAAACAGCTTAGACTTTAACAATAGCTGATGTCATCCCAGAAAAATATCTGAGTTTAAAAGGTACTAGGAGATGGTGGCAGGTTGCAGTTACTTTATTTCACCCTCTTTGTGCCTTTTGTAACCCAAATGCATGTTTTCCTTGAACCTAGCAGGTAATGTCTAAGCCCAGGTAAAATAGTTAAAAGAATTGCCCCATGCAACAATAAAAATTTTGAGTGACTGACAATGTAATAAAAAACTGGGGTGAAGAGTGCAGGAAGATGGAGAGGTGAGCTGTCATAGCAAAAATGAACTAATGAATTATTTTTATGAGCCTAAGTAGAAATAAGAAACATCTGTAGTTCAGATTTCTGTTTCTGTAATAAATCAATGGATTGGTGAGAATAAAGTAAGAGAAGAAATAAGAGAAGAAATCAATTAATAGTGATACATAATTCTGCTCTGAAATTGCACATTATTTTAATAAGAAAAGTAATTCTGGAAAGAATCTTAGCCAAATAAGATTTGATTTACATATAGTTCAGTTTAATTCATTATTTTCTATATTTTGTTTGTGAAAGCATTTTCCCCCTGGAATTTGTAAAGTTATTTTAAAAAGCTATGCTAAATATTGCAAGGAAAAATTGTTTTATCATAAAAGTTTATGATAAATGTTTAGCATAAATATTTATGATAAAATGATAGATAACTTTCATTCTACTAAAGTAAGTAAATGGTTAACTGGAATTTTTTTTATAAGGAAGGTAGAGCAGAAGATTAAAAGGAGAGGTGTGTGAGGAGAGAAGCAGTTGGCAGAGTAAAAGGAGAGAAAGAAAAATGCTAAAAGAGAAGACACAGTGATGGCTCTGTTGAAGATGTAAATTCTGTAAATAAATATGGAATCCTGTGGCTCTAAAAAAACAAATAATAGTAATTTCTCATGCAGTGTAATTGTTAAATAATTTTAATTGTTTTTAATCACATGGTTCGCTCAGACAGAATATAGTAAAATGCATAACTTCTTGCTTAGATATGTTATCAGGGAAAGAGTTGCTAAAATAACCTCCCTATAAAGTCAGCCTCTCAGCTAGCCTGCCTGCCTGCCTGCCTGCCTACCTACTTATCTGTCTATATAGTGTAAAAGATTCTACTTAAAGTAGAACTTAAAGTAGAACTTCTACTTAAAGATTCTACTTAAAATGATTGGCGAAACAAAATATATAGTCCTTGACAATTTAGTAGTTGGTCTAGATCAAGGGTGACAAACTCTTTCATTGTGGGCCACATCAGGTTGTTTTTGACCTCAGGGGATCGGGGTGGGTATGGCCAGGGTGGGCATGTCCAGCTTGATGTCACCTGTGGTGGCCCAAGCGCTCTGCCAGCGAAAAGAGGCTCCCGAGTTCCATTTTCAGATGCGATGGCCTCATGCAACCCTCTGCCTGTGAAAACGGAACTCCATTTTCTCTGGCACAGGCACCGCGGGCCAGTCCTTCGCTGTTTTCAGGCCAGATCCAGCCCCTGGGCCTTGAGTTTTACACCCCTGGTATAGATTGTCTTCTAAAAAAACCAATTCCATAGCCCTCAAACATGCCAAACTGAAATTTACACTGAAATGTGTGTGTGTGTGTGTGTGTGTGTGTGTGTGTGTGTACACATACTCATTTTGAATACAGTGTAAACAGTAACAAGAAAACAAAAAGGAATATTGACATATATACTAATAATAATAATAGTGTAACAGAATAGTTTTTATTAGATTTCTCTTTATATTAGCTTATTTATGATTCTATTGGTTATATTGGCATATTTATAACTATAAACTATCTTTATATTTAATTCATACATAGCAATAATCTTTCTTCATCTAATTTCTACCTCTTATCTCTAACTGAAATATTTGTTTAATATAAGTTGAATAGAGAATTTTCAGGAAAGAAATAGATGACTGAAGAGGGCTGATGAATGTGGCTAAGAACAAGGAGCTGAAGAGTAAATTGATTCCTTTAACAGTCTCCAGAGAAAAAGAAATTGCGAAATTGCCTACATTATGTTCCATATGATTGCTTGTCACTTGGAGACTACAAGGCAATGGTCTCCAGAAGGTGAGAGAAACGGAATGAGGGAATTTGCTATTCTTGCTGCAACCACCACTGTTAGAGCCTTTAAAAGACATTTAAGTTCAAACTTCCTTTGCTAACCACCTTTGGAATTTGCCTATTAATTGCTTTAAAGAAATTAGATACCCTCAAAATGTCAAGGCTGAGTGCCTTAATAGAAGAAAATAAAATTGTATCTTTATAAGCTTTAAAAATTCATAATAAACACCAAAAAGCAAGACATTGGTTGTGGAAAGTTATGGGTTAAGGATTCAGAAAACATTGGAATATTGGATTTTGAATATTAAAACTTTGAAATTAATAAATGCATTTTTGTGGGAATATTTCTGATATTGGAGACATAAGATAAACAACTTATAATAGTTCAGAATACTCAATAGAATCAACAATGTCAGCTGTGTTGTGTGTTTTAAGAACATCCTATTTCCAGAAGAAATTGTTATACTAGAAGATAGTAAAATATTTTGAACAAAACTTATCTGATTTCATTGTGGAGAATAATCTGAACAAGAATTTATCTCTGGGTGTACAAAAAATTGCTTGAAAATTTTAGAAGGACATACAATGCCAATTTAAGATTGTTATTAGAATAATTTAGAAAAGAGGTATCTTAAATTTTGAAGAAATTTGAGACAAAGAATAACAATAATTCAAATAGACTAAAAAGCAATGATCTTTTATGTAAAAGGGAAGAATATAAAGTTGGTTATTTGATCAGTATTATAATGGGATATGTTGTTATTGTGGGAGTTCATTCTGGACTTCCTGACATCTGTACTAGAAAAGATGTGTCATTGATTTGATTACAGTTAAGAGTTGAGATATGAAATGAGTTTTGACTAATGCAATTATTTTAGAACTCTTGAACTTTTGTTGACACCTGAAATGGAAAATATGTTGTTTATCGGACTTGCATATACAGCTAGTCCTTGACTTATGACCAGCCAGTTAGCCACTGTTCGAAGTTAAGATGGGGGTCCTCAGGGTTGTTTATGATCCAAATTTAAAGTTCTAATAGCTGCATCCATCACTTTTGTAGTCATTTAGTCACAGTTTGGGAGCATAGCAACTGGACCATATTTATGACTGTTTGCAACATCCCGTAGTCGTGTGGCTGCAATTTACAGTGGGTTTTGTTGGAAACAAGCATTTACTTGTACAAAAAATGCACATTGTGGAAAATGGATTTGCTTAACAACCACAGCATTCATTTTATGATTACCACATTTGCTTAATGACTGCTACAAAAAAGTTGTAAAATCAGGCTTAACAACCGGCAGGTCTTATAACCATAATTCTGGACTCTTTTATGGTCATAAGTTGTGGATGTGTTGAGTTACGGGATTAGGAGTTTTATTATTTATTTATTTATTATTACTATGAGGAGTTAATGAGAGAAAGTGAAGAGATAGTGAAAAACTTCATAGTTGTAGTAATGAAAGTGGGAAATCGCTTTCTTTTCCTGTCTTTATTTTTTCCTTTGCATTTTTGCATCTTTTATTACCTTTATTTTTCTTTTTTTTCAGTTTGTATTATTTTTTATTATTGTAGTTAAAAACTTTTAATGTAAATAAAAATATAAGTTAGAAAGTTACAAGTTCTTTGTTAATTGGGCTATTTTTAAAGTTATTTCTAATCTATATATATAAAAGCAAAATACTACTCACACATCATCACAAAATCTCCAGAACCATAAAGCCTACAAATTTGCAATTTAGCACGTATGTTTCTCTTGGCTTCTAGGTGCTCACTAAGAAAGGATTTTTTGAAATGATCATCAGAGCAGTAGTATTTCGTATATTATTATTAACATGCTCTGATGCTAAGGAGTTTACTCCCCTCCCCACCTGAAAATAAATCTGTTCCAAATGCAAAACATAAGCAGAGGAGATGAGTTTCGGTTTTAGTTTCACAGCACCAAGCAGCTTTAGTACAGAACAGTTGAGCTAAGCCATGCTCAGGGTCCTTGCTGTCTCCTTGTTGCTAACACAGCAAATACTGTTTCAGTTTCCAAACAGCCCTCAACTCTCTCACACACTGATAGGATGCTAGCCAGATGAATACCGATGAATGCTGGTAGGCAGAATCCCCTCCCCCTTCCCCTTAATTTCCTCCCCAAAAACTAAGCCCGACCACATAGTTTGTTAGCGAAGCACGGGTATCGATCGAGCTAGTATCATTATATGTAGCCTGGCTTCCTCTGTGTGAAACATTAATGATTATTTTTGAGATAGAAATGGAATTATATGGAATGTTTGCTTCAGTGAATATTAGGTAATAGTATAATATATTTTTCTATTTGGTTTGTGCATATTGGAGAAAAATGCATGTATGTTACTAGATAGGTCAGGCGTAAATTAAATTCATTTTAGATATATCAATATTATAGTTTTATTTTGTTTATAGAGTTTTAGAAAACATTTTAAACAACTGAATAAGCAAATAAGAGCATCTTCTTAAAATTCAGCATGGGTAAGAAATTGAATTAGTAGAAATGTCACATTAATCATTCTGTGTTCAAAATATTACATGAATTTTAATCCATATCATTAATTGGGAATCTGGCCAGCTCAGTCTATGGTATAATTTGCTCAATTGTACCCAGTATTGAAACTGCAGCTCTAGATACAGTATTCAGAATGCTGTTCAGTCATTTAGTCACTTCCTACTTTTCATGATCCATTGAGCATAATTTTACCAGCATTCTTTATGTACTTATAAACTCATGTCATCAGGGGATAGTATGTAGTTAACTTGTCTTTGTTAAATTGCCTTTGATTATTTCAAGCATCTGGAACTTCTCCAGTGGCTTTGGCCTTCAGGGTACGTGTGCAAAGAATTTAAGCTTTAGTTTTATTGTCAGATATTCCAGGGAGTAGTCTTGCTTTATTTTATATATTACTGAATGATTTGTTGTTTTGTTGTCCAAGAAATTTTTAACAATATAGCAAATTTATATAAATAAATAAATTTCTCCAACACAATGAATCAAAGCCATTTGTTTGTTCTTCATTTAGACAATGTACTTTTCATGCTCATATATTGCAGTAGAATAAACCAGTCTTGACAATATATATTTTTACTGTTAATATATATCTGTGCTTTAATATTTGTAAGGGCTTATAGTAACATATATTAATTACTATATCATTCTTTTAAAATATAATTTTTATTAAATATTGTTTACAAAGTTAAAAGGTAAACATTAAAAATATTTTTAAAAAAGAAACATAAAGAAAAAAATGTTGAAAACAATAGAAAGCGAGAAAAAAGGGAACAAAATTACTCAAAGAAACAACTTTTGATCTTTATAGTTGTTCTATCCATATCCCCCTTCATTATTCCATAACATAGCTCCTTTCTCCCATGTACAGCTCTTTTTAATCAGTAAATCCAAAAATATCTTATTCATTCCCATCCATTTTCAGCAAAAAAATCCAGAGTTTCCAGTATTTTATAAATGTCATTGTCCCCTCCCTAATCAAACAAATCAATTTAAGTATATTTGTAATCTCTGTTTTCACATTATTCCCCCATTGTGGATATTTTTGTATTCGTCTGTCTTTGTGTATAAAATCTCTACACAGTCATCCATGTGAAGTTTTGAACTTGAGAAAATAAAGTTTGTTACTCTTTAAAAATTGGATTGGTATTGCCTGTTGATATAGTCACTTTACTTTTTTTAAAAAAATGTGAGAATCATACTGACATTGCAGTTTCAACTTTACCCTTCAACAAGGAATTCCTTAAGCTTTCTTCAGTTCCAGACACAAGAATAGTATCATCATTATGTCTGAGATGACTAATTTTTCTCCAAGCTGTATAATTCCAATTCCTATTTCTTTCAGTTTTCAATTTCTCATGATATGTTTTTGTTTCTTGATGCCTTGGAATTGATGTTGACTCCTGGCAACTGCCGAGACAAGTCTCTGCAGTTTTCTTGGCAAAGTTGTGAAAATGGTTTGCTGCTGCCTTCTTCCTAGGGCTGAGAAAGAATGACTGGTCCAAAATTAGCCAGCTGGCTTGGTGCCCAAGGCAGGACTAGAACTCAGTCTTCCAATTTCTAGCCTGGTGCCTTCACCACCACACCAACTGGCTCTCTTTGCATAGAAGGTAAATAAGGTAACAGTATACAAGGTGATTGGAGCGCCCGTCTCTTTAGATGCTGACTTGTACATCTGACAGTTCTTGTTGCAGGTGTTGCTAAACTCTGGATAGCAAACCTTGAACATTATCTTAACCAACCTGAGGGATAAGTGCAATTGTTCAGTAATCTGAACATTCTTTCTGCCCTTTTTTAGTATTAAAATAAGAATTGCTCTTTTCCAGGTCCTTAACCACTGCTTTCCCTACCTGCCTACAAATTGTAAGTAGTGCTGTGACTGTATCATTCTGAAAGGTTTTAAGTTTGGTTGGTTTAAAAGAGCTTCTGCAGCTTTATTGTCAGCTGTAAGTTTAGAGCCCAATTAGCTTTTACAGTGACCAAACCTTCTAATTTCCCCCCCTAGCAGCTATTTGCCTTCTTTATCTTTAATCACGTCCTTTGCATAAACGTTTGATTTGTATTCTGTAAGTATCCTAAATAAATTCCTTTTCCTTCCAGTTGTTATTAACTTCAGTTTCTTTATATTACAGGTAGTTCTCAATTTACAAGAGTTTATTTAGTGACCAGTCAAAGTTACAATGGCATTTATGACCTTTTTTTCACACTTACAACCTTTGTAGCAGCCCCATGATCATGTGATCAAAATTCAGATGCTTGGCAACTGGTTCATATTTATGACTGTTGCTGTGTCCCAAGGTCATGTGATTTTTATGTGACTTTCTGACAGACCAAGTCAATGGGAAAGACAGACTCACATAACAACCGTGTTACTAACTTGTCAGCTGCTACAATTCACTTAACAACTGTGGCAAGAAAGGTCATAAAATAGGGCAAAATTCACTTAACCAAATCTCACTTAACAACAGAAATGTTGGGCTCAGCTGTGGTTGAAAGTCAAAAACTGTAGTTAATGTATTTGCTTGTCTCTTAATCTTCTCCAGAACTCAGCTTTTAATTTAAATTCATGTTTACACTGATGCCTTTTGTTTCCTGCTGTATCAGCAAACACCAATTCACCTTCTGCTGTTGTTTGCATTTTGGGATATTTTTGTTTGCTTCATCTTAATGATGTCATGAACTTCAATTCCAATTTACTCTGCTACTGTAGTTATTCAACCTAATCCATTAAATCTAATCATCATAGTAACTTCATAATCACATGGAGTACTGCTGAAGTTGTACCTTGTTGATCTGATGATTTTGGGGTATTTTAGTGTAAGTTGTAATTTTACAAAACAAGTTTGTGAGCTGAGCTTCAATCGGCATTAGGTCTTAATTTTGCTAATTAAAAAGAACAAACATACAACATGCTTATAACGGGAATTGAGACCAGAATTTCCATCCCTAAGTGTGCGAGAGACATTGGTCTGGAAGAAAATTCCGAAGACCAATCCTAACAGCCATTGTAACGTTAAACGTTTGCTAAATGAATGGTTATACGTTGAGGACTGCCGTATTTGTTTGGAGAGTATATAATTAGTTTGATTTTGATGTTGTCAATCTGATGATGTCTACATGTACTGGTAGTTTCATTTAGATTGTTGAAAGAAGGTATTTGCCATAAAGTTTGAATTTTCTTGCCAGAACTTTTATTAATTTGATTTCTCCTTTCCAAGGTCAACTTTTCTATTATTCAACATATTATATTTTATTTTCAAGTTAAGCATTTCAGTCTCCTGTACTTTATGTATTGTTGGTTTTTGGGGGGAGGGAATTTGTTAGCAGAAACATAGTTGGCTTGTTGTTTTTTCAGTGAATTATATTTACTCCGATTCCTTACCTGTGATCTGCCTTTCAGGCTTAACTTTACTGGGAATCTATACTTTCAGTTATAAGCGTCATTGAGATCTGAAAGCCTCTTCAGTAGTAGAAGGCAGAATTGCAGATAAAGTTTTACTAACGTCATTACTCCCTAAATTGTCTGCAAAAATAATATGGATGCCCTAAATTACTTCCTTCAGGACATCATTATTGAAAAAGCCCTTTCATTATGTGAGAGAAATTTAATAATGGTCTCTAGTGGAGATCTTAGTGTTCTAATAAGAAAATGAGAAAGAACACTTCTTCAGATTACATGACTGAAAGCTATTTAGGTTTTATAGAGTAATACTAGTTCAAATTAGACCTTGAAAAATGTCCTGACCACACACATACCACAGTATATTTGCCTTTAAATCATAGTTTATTAATAACCAATTAATTATCAGTATTAAAAGTATCCACAAGATCTTGTCACTATCATCAAAATGATGAAAGCAGATCTAATGACATGTGTGGATGACCTTGGGGAATCAGGGGAAGTGATGCTGCCTAGGAAACAACCAGGAAAGAGAGGGACTGGCTCAGGGGTGGGATTCAAATTTTTTAACAACTGGTTCTGTAGGCATGGCTAGGTGGGTGTGGTCATGTGACTGGTGGGCGTGGCTTTTTTGCAGGACGCCCATTTTTTTGGCCTCCTGGGCCTCAGGGAAACCTCCTGGTGGGCATTTTTGCTCCCTGGAAGCTTCCCTGGGTCCCAGGAAGGCAAATAACGGAGCGCAGAGGGGGGGCATGCAGCACCCCTCTGCGCTTCATTTTTGGGCCTCAGGGAAGCCTCCTGGGGGGTGTTTTTGCTTCCTGGAAGCTTCCCTCGGGCCCAGGAAGGCAAAAAACAGAGCATGGGGGGTGCAGCACTCCTCCCCCGCATGCCCCTTTTTGCCTCCTGGGCCTCAGGGAAGCCTCCTGGGCGAAGCAGTAAGACAGCAAGGGGGACCCCGGCCCAGCTGATCGTAGGGAGGGGGGAAAAAGAAATACCTTAAGGAGTGACTGGGCGGGGGAGGTGATGTTGGGCATGCACATGATGTCGTACATGCACGAAAAGGAATGACTGGGCGGGGAGAGGAGGGATGGGTGGAGAGGGGTGGGGCTACCCAGGGGCATGATTTGCTGGTTCTCCGAACTGTGCAGAATCATAACAACCGGCTCTATAGAACTGGTCCGAACTGGTAGAATCCCACCCCTGGTCAGAGGAAGAAACTTAGGAAGGAACTGGTCTAATTGATCTAATTGAGTTAAAAGTGGTGGCAGGAGGTTTGGACCTTCAAACTTGCAATATTATATTAATATAGTGTTACAATAAAGTAGAATGACTCATCTATAGTAGTGTCTCCTATCTGATTTATCTGGGAGGGCTTACATCAACCATGCAACTCTAAAGGTATACATCTCACTGCCATTTTTAACCGCCCGGTCAATTAGAGCATTTCCTTCCTAAGTTTCTTCTTCTTTGAATGCCATTATCTTATAACCATGTAGACTTGTAGAAGGATACATAGTTCTCCTAGCCAGAGACAAGGCAAGTAGATCAGTGAGCTTTGTAGCAATATGATGGATAGATGTACAGATGGAAGATAATACAATTTGGGGAAAAATTACAGCTCTCTGCTTTCTGTTGTGCCAAAAATAAAGATGAAAGAATTAAAAAACTGTATTCTGTGGTATGAATTACAGAAAGTAGAAGAAATTCTGGCTGAGTAGTTAGAACAGAAAGTATAAGTTGCTCGTATGTTCCTCTTTCTATGTATGTATAGAAAAGGGTAAAAGCAGAGGAAATATATGGAACAATTATAAATAAAAGGCATATCTTTTTTCATATCTTGGCAACTGCATAATTAAATGAAGCTGAATGACTGAATAAAAGAAGAATGTTTCTGTTTGGTTTTGCTTAGTTATAAAATGATCTTTGTATAACTATGAACAGTGCAGTTTTCCTCATTAGGTAATTGTTTCATAGTTATTTTTTTTAAAGCTCTTAAATCTGATATACTTTGGACTTACTGGAATAGTGAAATATGTCTTGTTTGTAATAAATGATACCAGAGGTCATAGAATCTATATTTTTTCCCTAACCATCACAGTTTTGTGCTATATACTGTAAAGTTAGATTGCTTATGATTGTATATTGTAAAATTGTTCTATTAAATATAATGATTGATGAAATTTGTTTTGTGGTCAGAGGTTTTTTTGTGTTTAATATAAATAGAAATCTTTGGTAGAGAAATTCATTGGGATTTGATACATGAATACCATATACAAAATCAGTTGTACTTATGCATTATTTCAACATATAAAATTTGGGCAGAATCAAACTTTTATAACACTGAGTAATGTTTCATGTGTCCAAAACCTAACATTTCCTACTTACCTCTCAAATGCTGTTAAAGGAAATTTAAATTTTGCAAAGTGAATTTTAAAGTCAAGTCTAAATCCCAAGCAAATTCACATTGAAAATAGGGAAAAAAACATAATAATTGGTTAATGCTGATGGTCTTCTTCCAAGATACAAGAGTTTTTTATTCATATTAAAAGTTCATGTATTAAGAAGTAAACTATAGAACTATTTTCTATAAAGATCTTGTCTTTTAATTTTATATATGAATAATTTCTACATAACTGAGTTTATGTTTAACTCGTCTTGAGCTAATTTTATATTTAAACACTTTTTTTTCCCAATGCAGGCCCTGAATGTTCTTCAGCAGGATGGTTTTCGGGTACTGATTCTCTGTGGCAAGCCACAGCAGGTCCAACCAGAGGTCAAAGTATCCATATCAGAAGACACAGCATAGCTTCTGACAGTGGGGACACAGGCGTTGGAACTTCCTGTTCTGATAGTGTGGAAGGTCAGTAGCTATGGTTAAACCAAAGGACATCTGGTAGAAAATCAAGAATAATTGTTCTTTGAATAATTAAAAGGCAGAGAAAGATACAGAGACTTAAGGTGACCTGTCTAAAGACTAAAAAATACAATATGATTTAAGGATGATTTACTTAGGAATTAAAATCCATTCTGTTTTTTAAATTTAAATAAATAAAGTATAGGATTGCATCCATGCTTTCATTTTCCTTCTATTTTAAAAAAGTAATTATAAAAATTTAATTGGAGAATATGTATGTATGTATGTATGTATGTATGTATGTATACACACACATACACTCAAATTTTACAGTAGAATGCATATACTTTATCATTGTTTACATGTTTTCCTAATTGAAAAAGGATAAACTAGTTTTCCCCTAGTGTTACCTTTAAAATAGCCTAAGGAAATATCTCAGTATAATATTGATAAGTGTTCTGCAAAACAGTGTAATGTATCGCAACTAACAATTTTAATGGTGTAAATTTATTTAACTTTCTAAAGGAGCATTGCTGAAAATATTTTGTAGCTATAAGTAATTAAAATCAAAATAATTAACAGAATTAAATGGAAAATAAAGGGGGAAACAGATACCTTGTGAATGATGTAAAATGCATTTTATATAGTCAAAGCATATGCATTCTTGTGTCTATATACATAAGAACAGAAAAGAGGCAAAGGCTTTAACATATTCATAATATGTTGCATATTCAGCCTAATTAAGTTTTAGGAGAAAAAAGATGATATGCTTTATAAAACGTTATAAAGCTGAGAAAGGAAAACTATGTGAATATTCAATGATGATGGGAAATCAGCCAGAAGTAATGAATCAGTTTTAGTTTAGAATTAAGAAACAAACTGTAAAACATAGCTGTACAGGCTTCATTCCTGGAGATTTTTCATGGAAAACCAATTGTGCAGTTGTAACATAGAAATGGAATATTTACTGGCATCTGGTCCTCAGCTTCACCAGTTAACACATCACTAGATAGTGACATTTTTAATGAATTATTTGCTGACTGCTGTGTTAAACAGTAGAAGTGGTGTGATGGGAATGGGGCCATACTGAGTGCTATGATATAGTTAATCTTGTTCCTTGCTGTTGGTATGGTCTTCAGGAAAACAGTGAAGACAGAATTATTGCAAAATTACATTTGATGGCTTAGCTTATCCTCATGTTGATTGACAAGTTTCATTAATTTTTAGTTATGATTATTTTTGCATTGTTACTGGAAGAATGCTTTCCCCCCTTCTCTCCCTTACCTTTCATATGCATGTTCTATTGTTTTATATTGCATGTATCATTATCATCTTAGCATTTTTCCTGCACATACAGGGTCCGCTATTTATATTGCATGTATCTTTTTGTTTTAATATATTGTATTGTTATATTTTTTTTTTGCTTTTATTATAAAGTGCTTTAAGATATTTTCACACAGAATACTATATACAAAACTTGCATGTAGCATGGGCATGATGGTAACCTAGTCTACACCTGCTGTGTCTTAATACTCTCTGTGATTTATGAAAGAATTGAAGGAGATGAAACCTAGGTTAAGAGTTGCTTGGGGTCGACTAAGAATAACCTCACCTGAACCCAGGTTAAAGCCACTATTGAGACCCACATTATAGCAGTAAGGGCAGCAAAGAGCTACTTCACCCTTATTGTGCCTGTGGATAGCCACTTGGTGGCCCTCTCGGGTAGAGAAGATGCAGAGGTACACCTAAAGGGGCACACAGAAGATTTTGCAGACTATCTGTTGGACAAAGTTACTCAGATTCATTCCCAGTTAACCCTGTAGAGGTGTTAGAGATGCGGTTTAGCCATATTATCTAGGAAGAGTTTGAATCTGTTGGACCTGGGAAAGTAGACAGAGACCTCATGACCACCCGCTTATTAGAACCATGCCGCTCCCTTGTGGTGAAAGCTTCCCAGTTGTCCCCTATACCCCTAGTGAAGTAAGCAGTGCTGTTCACTTTCTGTCTCTGTGGCTAAACGGTCAGGCTACTTTGAAGTAGCCCAGTCAAGAAACTATGAGTCCTAATATTACCTTTATTATACAGATTCAGTAATGTAATTTTGTAAGAATGAAAGCATTTCTTCTACTGCCTTTACTTTCCAGAGGAGTAGGGAGGGTCCTTTCTGAGACACTTTCTCCACCTCCACCCCTCTTTTGGACTCAGGATTCTAGGTTGCAGGCTTTTCTCTAGGCTGTAGCTTTTTCTCCTGTCTCCCAAGGTTAGAGTATATGAAAAACAATGCTGCTGGTATAGATGGTATAATTTGAAAAGTAATTAAGCTGTGTGATTTCCTTATGAAATCACACCTTATTTCTCTAGTTTTTCAGTGTTCTACACTCTCTAACCCCAAAAATGGATTATCAGCAGTAATATTTGCCTATAGCTTTTATGGGCTGTAGTTAGTCTTGTCAGATTATGTAACACTACCTCTTTCTTTACTGGGCATGTTTTTATTAAACATTATGAATAAAAAAAGATCAGAAATTATTTTCGTGGTACTTTCCCTTCTACTGGATATTCACTTTTTTCAGGATTTTAGGCTGATAATTAGTAAAGCTGTAAAATCAGTTTTTAAAAGACTACAAATAGTTATCAAAATCCATAAAAATTCTTCAACATTATTTGTTGAGGTGCCAATAAACATTTATACTTGTCTGTAAAGGATTGCCTTATTAAACAGGAAGACATTAATCAAATTTAAGACTATCTTAGGCCTAATTGAAGAAGAGGGTGTAAAGTCAGTACTGGATCCTCAGTTTCCTTACAGTAAATGTGGCAGTGAGGCTATATTAAATCTTGCTTCCCAACACTTTGCAATTATAGCATCTTTCAAGAGAGCGTGGGAAGGGTACACTATAATTTATCCCTCCTCCTGCTTGTATCTTGATTTTAACCAATTTCAATCTGTTTTATGGTTGTTGCCCATTTCAAAAGTAACCCCAGCATGTTCTTTCTGTTTCCTGATTGTTTTTTCCAAACAACTAATATCTATTTTAATACCTTTTTTCCTGTACTTGTCAAGACTCTTTTTTTCCCTTTTTCTAAATATCTGCATTTCTTGTTCTAGAAGAAATGCTAAGGAGTATCAAAATAATTGTCAAATGACAAGCAATTGTGGGCACTATGGTAAATGTCTCAGCTAAACATATTGTTTGAGATTTGTTTTTTGTTTCAAAAATATTATGTTGCTTGAAAATAAACTGAAGTGCAAAACAGCGTTCATGCTCTTAAATACCATAGGTTGAAAATTCAGCAGTACAATGCGATGAAAACAGGTGAGGAGGTTTTAAAAAGAACAGCTATAGAGTGGATAGCATTGCTTTTCTTTAGCAGTGAACAATGGTTAACAGTTGAATGAGAATCTTGTGCTCAATGGTTGCTTCATTTTATTTCTTTTCTTATATCTGAACTGCTAAGGAAACATGTTCAGCTGAACCTATTTCCGTTTTTTTAAAAAGAAATAATAGTGGGTGGAAGACAAGGATTTTTTAAAAAAAACCCTGATTATAAGAGAAAGAAGCCATAATATTTATTCAGACCCACTGATTTTTATGAAAAGAATATGAACTAACATTGTTATATGCTCCATTTCTTTGAGTGGTATGACATTCCATGAGCAACGGTTCAGAGTTTAGTAAGGATTTTTTTGGTTGAAAAGTAGAGAATTATCTTATATATTGTATTAGATGAATGTTCTGCCTTTTCTCTATCAACTAAATATGTTGTCCATGACAGTCTTTTTGTGCAAAGCAGCATATAAGGAGTGTGCTTTGCAAACATGGTTTTATCTGCATGACAGGTTACTGATGACACTTTTCTCCAAAGTTTTTGGATAATGCCTCATGATTTATTCTACTCCTACCTTTTTCAAAATTTATATGAAGGTGTACAGTGAAATTATCAGGAAATGAAAGCCCGAGTGCCATCTTTACTGGATGTCACTCAGATGTTCTCTTTCCCTTCCTTGGCAGATGTGTAAGCCCCTAATCCACTCCTGCTTGGACCAAATTGTAGTGCAGATGCAACATAAACAAACTAATACTGAATCCAGACAAGCCTGAGGCTTTGGTTCTTAGTGCTTACTCTTTCTGATTGGCAGTATACTGCCCCGCCATTTGTATTGACGTTTCAGTTCTTCTAAAACAGGGGTGTGAAACTCAAGGCCTGGGGGCCGGATCCGGCTTGCTGGGTGCGTAGATCTGGCCCGCAGGGCCGCCCTGGAAACAGTAAAGGACCGGCCCACAGTGCCTGTGCCAGCAAAAATGGAGCTCGGGAGGGCCGCTTGCCAGCCCCTCGAGCTCAGTTTTTGTGTCAGAGGGTTGTAGGAGACCGTCATCGCTGAAAATTGAGCTCAGGAACCTGTTTTCACTGGCCGAGCACTTGGGCCAATGCAGGCACCCCCAACAGGAGTGATGTCAAACTGGCCACGCTCACCCTGACCATGCTTCCCGTCCCCCCAAGGTCAAACACAACTCTGATGCAGCCCTTAATGAAATTGAGTTTGACACCCCTACTCTAAAAGAATACTTTGGAGATACTTTGTAATCTTGCAACAGCCCTGACTGGTCAGGTGAATGCAGTGCTGATAAGTGCCAACTTTCAGTTATGTTTGATGAACATCAGCTTCACCGCTCCTTGATAAGGCTGAACTGGCGGAATTGTGCTAGTTATCTCTCACATAGATCATAGGTACTCAACTTAGGACCACAATTGAACCCAAAATTTCTATTGTTAAACAAGATAGTTGCTAAATGAGTTTTGCCCCACATTACAGCCTTTCTTGCCACAGTGAAGTGAACCACTGCATTTGTTAAGTTAGTAACATGGTTGTTGAAGGAGTATGGCTTCCCCGTTGATTTTGCTTGTTAGAAGGTGATCACATGACCTCAGGACACTGCAATCCTCATAAATACAAGCCAGTTGCCAGTTGAATTTTGACCACGTGACCACCGGGATGCTGCAGTGGTAGTAAGTTTGAAAAATTGTCATATCCCTTTTTTTCAGTGCCGTTGTAAACGAACAGTAGTGAGTCGAAGACTACATGTATTGTAATGTACTTTAAACTGATATGCTTTTAAAGTAAACCTGGAAATTGTAACAAGTTCATAATGGTGGGTATAGGCTTTTGTCTGGTATCACCTCTGAGGAGCATGTGTGTAATTGAAATGTTGTTTCAATTACATCAGCTTCATATTACTTTCTAAGTCAGACTCAGATTGCTTGTTTAAACATATATAAATCTCTTAAAGCTTGGGTCCCATCTACCTATGGGAAGATATTCCCCATTATGTCCCCAACCTGAAGATCCATTCATCCTCCATGGATCTGTTACAAGTGTTGTTTAGAAAGGGGACCTAGCAACCTCTAGTGGCAGAACCTTCTTGCTTGCCATTACGAGTATTGTGATATATCCTTATGGAATGCAGACTTTACTCTCAGAGCATAATTTTAAAGTCCCCGGGGAGAAAGTTTGAGTTTCGTATAGGTTTAACTCTGTAGCTTCTGAATTTAGAAATTAAGTAGAGTGTAGATTTGAAATAATTAACAACAATGTTCTGTAAGTGGGCATTTAAGAATTAATTGTAATATATTGTATCTATTTGCTTTGGCCATATTTTAGATGCAAAGGTAGAAGAAGCCTTGTTTTAGCATGTTACTTTGCATTCAAAAGAAATGTGGGTAGAATCCTGCAGAATTTTTGAAGATGCTGTAATTGTGTTTGATTCAGAATTGGACAGAAGAGAAGTTTTGAACTTAATCTACCACTGAGCGTAGGTAGCCTTTGGCATTCATTCTCTACCCCACTCACAAATTGATATGAATACAGAAATATGGTCTACAAAGTTGGGGGACCCTCTGAAAAAGTAGAGGAAGGAATGCCTAAAAGCAGCAGCAGCAGCAACAAAGCTAATCCCCCCTTTTCCATCAGAAAATTTTTGCTTGGGATCCTCGTTGCTTCTGTGAAAAGGAGGAGTCCCTCTTAGAGGCTCAATCTTGTTCCGAACCATTGCTTCTTAGAATTTGAAAATGTAGGAAATTGGCTAACTTTGATGGGGGTTAGTTGAAAATAAATATAATAAGGTGTACCAGATCACTTTGTAAACCAGAAAAAGTAATTGTGGAAAACATTAGTTTCTCAAGATAGTTGTTAGTTTCAGGGGTTCCCAAAGTAATTGTTGCAGGAACAAGGGCAGAGCAGAGACTCTCTATGAAAAGCTAAGCTGTTATCTTTAAATGATGTATTTATTATAAATAACTAGTAATATTAATAATATGAATTTGCTGGCATTGTGTGCTCCAACTAAAATGGAATATTTGAGTGATAATAAAGTAACATTTAATGTTAGAAAGGAAGAGGAAAGAAAAAAGTGGAAATGTAGATATCTTTCAACATGGTGGAATTCCATGGAGAAAAGCAAAAAGCTTACATCTAGATTTTTCCCCTTTCTAACAAATGCACTTACTGGAGGAAGCAACTGTTTTGGCAGCATGTTGTATTGATTTTTAAGTTGGAGGCTGAAAGTCTCTAAGATTCTGTAATAGTAGACTGTAATTAGTTGAAAAGTAAAACTGGCTGTAAATCAAAAAAGGTTTTTGTAGACCAACCTGCTCATTTTGTACTGAACTGGAGTTAAATATGCCTTTCATTTTTCTATTGGTTTTTTAACTATTGCTAAGCAATCGGCATTAAAAGGGACTTTATGAATATCAACCTTTTGAATTTAAATATAGACATAATATTTTTCAATATAAAAAAGTGCTTTTCTATAACTTTAATAGTTGACTAAGTAGATATTGAAACATTGTGATTTTGAAAAGCATAGATATCAAAAACAACTATTTGTTTCTATGGAAAGTCTTTATTTTTATCTAAATTTAAAATATGGGTATAAAAATATTTGTTCTCTATATTTGTAAAACGTGCACATTTATCCCTTGTTTTCCTCTTGTCATTAAAAATGGCCCTGGGATCCAGATCAAATTTAGACATCATTGTTTCATGAGCCACCTTAAATTGGACATATTGTTGGTTTAATTCTATCACTGAAATCCATGTAATTCAAAATGCCTAATAAATTGGATTAAACTTTTGCACACAAGATTGATAAAACAAAATTATAATAAGTGTTATGTAAATTACTTTATCATAAAAGAATAAAGCAATAAATATCAAATTCTTTTAAAATAAAGAAATCTAAAAGCTTGAAATTACTTTGGAGAAATGTTTGGCTATCAGTCTCACTATTTGTACTTTAGGAAACTCAATGCCACATGGGCAGAGGGAATAGTATTACATGAAAAATGTTTAAAAAAAAAAAAGGTCACAGAAAGAGTAGAGGTTGCCTCTGAAGCAATAATAATCAACTAACACAAAATAGAAGACATACCACGCTACACTAATCAAATTATAGGAAGCAAAGCAATTCTTTTGGTATCATTCATTGTTTAAAAAGTGCCTGCATAGTTTGCTGTATATTGTTCATTCTGTAAGAGAAATCTTGTAAAAATTAAAGCTGTGACTCCAAGGATTATGGTTCATGGGGAAGGCTTCTCCCTTTCTGCTTTCTCCCAGGATATACATTACTATGAGGGGTCACAAAACTCTTCAACTGTCACTACGCTTAATGTTTCAAGTTGGTTCTCTTCCTGAGTTAATGTCTATCAGATATAAGAAGGATGAAGCAGGTGCTGGAGTTGCCCACTCTACCGTATTCTTATACTTTTCACAGTCTGCTTTTAATTCTTCCTCTCAGAGTTCCAATTGTGTGCAGTTCGGTTCTCCCCAATCTTAGAGAAAAAGAGCTGTGCTATCCATATGAATAATGATTAATATGATTTACAACTGGAAATATTTAAGTCTTAAGTGAAACAATATGTGAGTTTCAGAAATTCCACCAAAAATCTGAAATCATTGTCAGAGCTCAGAGGTACCATGTGGAATTTTTAATACCTGTATTAAGTTAGCAGATGGAATGCTTGAATGTTTGTTTATTGAATTTATTTGTTGCCAGGCAGCTTACAAAAAAATGCCTACATTCAGTGTACAACATAGATATAATAAAACAAGCAAACAATAAAAAATTCATTCTAAAATTCTAAAACAAAACTTCTAAAATGATGGTAAAATGTCCAAGTGCTACTCAGCAACCAATCAATATCACATACAGTAATCCTCAAGTTTTGAATGTAATAGATCCCGCCTATTACATTCGTAACACAATGATTAATTAATAAATTAATTCATTAATTAATCACGAATGTGATCCCTCCCTACTTTAATCAATGCATTTGTTAATCGAATGCACAGTTTGTTAAGTGCACATGGTTTGTTAAGTGCACAGTTTGTTAAGTGCACATGGTATCTCAGGGTGGGGAAGACCATGGGGGGGGGGGCTAGTACTTCCAACCACCCTAGACCTCCCTGACGCACTGAGATATCCCCCCCCCCCCATCCTGCCCCACAGGGTCTCCACAGGCACTGGGCCTGTAGACTGAAAGATTTCAATTGAATGCAAAACAATGTATTTTTAATAAAATGTAGTTATCCTTTTATAAGTTTAGATATTTTTGTACAAGTAGTCCTCAACTTACAACCATTCATTTAAAGTTACAACTGCAATGAAAAAAGTGACATGACCAGTTCTCACACTTCTGACCAATGTAGCATCCCCATGGTCACGTGATCAAACGTTGGGCACTTGGCAACTAGCATGTATTTACAAGGGTTTCAGCATAATTGACTTAACAACTGTATTGATTTGCTTAACAACAATGGCAAAAGATAAAATAAAATGGGGCATGATGCAATAACAATCGCTTTGCTTAGCAACAGAAATTTTGAGGTTGTGGTAATAAGTCAAGGACTATCTATATACTTAAATGTTTCAAAGAGGCTTGATTAAAGCAATCACCCTTTAAAAATCAGGCACAATATTATGCTCTCTCTTCCCACAAATGATATTATATGGAAGTTACATATTTATAGAGTTTATTTAACCTTTTTTGGGTGTCGCGTTGAGCGACTGGTCTGTTGTTTCGATCTTCTGGTTGATTGCTGAATTCCTCTCAGAACGGGACCCTTGCAAGGGTGAGATACAGAGAAGCCCTCGCAAGGGCGAAGTTTGGCAAAAGCAGGACCCTATCCAGGGTGAGTTTAAAAGTGATTGCAAAAGCGAAAAGAAAAAAGAACACAAGACGAAGATTTCTTTAGGTGAGACAGCGCATCGCCTGGGGCAGATGGAATTGTCCCAGTTGAGCCTGAGACAGATGGATTGTTCAGGCTGCCAGCTTGCTCTACGCTGTCCTCTTTTATTGTGCTGAATCAAAGAAGGGGGGGTGAGGGATTACAGAAAGACAAAGAAGTTACAAACTTTATCTTTGAGTCCAGGCTACGTGATACAAGTAACGAACTTTCTGACTGATAAACATGTTTTACCGAATACACATCTTTTATCTGACACAGACCTCAGTGTTAATCTTATCAACTTCAGCTTCTTCCTGTCAGTTCTTTTCCTGTCAGCTTGGTATACGTGCTGAGCAGGATTTGTCTTATGGAAAAATACTGAGACAGAATAGCCACATTTGGGAAAAACAGTTTGTTACCTTATATAGCATCATCTTTATAGCAATCTAATATAGCTTGAATGGAAATTGGATTACTATAATATACGGTATTTATATAAGAGGATTGGCGAAACTTCTATTGTGTTTTTTTTCTTCTGCATTAGAATATATAAATGTTCAAACCTTGAATGATTATATATTATGTGTGTTTGTAAAATGAAAATAAACATGATGGTTCCAGTATTTTATGAAGATGCTGATGGTTTGTTTTTTGCTGAACTCCTCACCAGCATGTAGTTGGAAATAAAGATCGGAGTAAATGGTTGCTTCTCATGTTCATTGGTTTAACTAGGAACTATAGGTAGATCTTGACTTTGAACCACAAGAAGACCAAGGCTAAGCAAGAAGGTTGTTAAGTGTGTCATGCCTGATTTTAAGACCCTTTTTTTGCTAGGGTTGTTAAGCAAATCCCATTTTCCCCACTGACTTTGCTTGTCAGAAGCTGACTGGGAAGGCCACAAATTGTGATCGCATGACCCCAGGATGCTGCAATTTTGTAAATGCATGCTGGTTACTGAATTTTGATCACATGATTGGGGATGCTTTAATGGTCATGAGTGTGATGACCAGTCATAAGTCACTTTTTTCAGTGGCATTAACATTGTAACATTGAAGAGCCGTGGTGGTGCAGTGGTTCAAATGCAGTACTGCAGGTTACTTCTGCCAACTGCCAGCTGACTGCAGTTTGACAGATCGAATCTCGCCATACTCAGCCTTCCATCCTTCCAAGGTGGGTAAAATGAGGACTCAGATTGTTAGGGGAAATATGCTGATTCTGTAAATCTTAGACAGGGCTGTAAAAGCACTGTGAAGCGGTATAAGTGCTATTGCTGTTGAATAGTCACTAAATGAATGGTTGTAACTTGAGGTCTACCTATAAAAGAAGCCCTAGATTAAATCTAGATATTTTCACATGCTATATTGCTTTTGTTGTAAAAAGCACATGGAAACATTACTTTTATTTTGAAAAAAGGTACTCCATAACAGTTCATGTTCTTCCAATACATATGTTAAAAATCAAGTTTTTAATTTATAGCCTCTTGAGCATGTGTTGCAATTACTTGCCAAAATTAAGCAATTCTAAGCATATTTTCTTCAGTGACTCTACGGATCAAGAAAATATTATGACGTATTCTACTGGCATGGATATTTTGCTATGTTCTGCTGTTCTGCTATATCGTCTGAAATATTTAGTGACAAAACAGTCTTAACAGCTTATGGGTTCTTCTACTAATCTAGTTTACCTTTTAATGAGTGTGTGCACTCAGTCTTAAATAAATGTTTTAGTTTATTTTAGTTTATCCAGGAGATTTATTTTGTTGTTGTGCAAAAAGGTTATATACTTGAATGATCATAAAAATACTGTTTTCCTAAGCTTCTGAACATTTACCACTCTGTGGTGCACAAGAGTATGTATACAAGTACATTTGCTGACTGTCACAATTCAACCTAGTGGCTTTCCTGGGGGCTGGATTTGCTATTACAATTAGATGATACAAAAGACATTAGAAAAACAGTTTCATTTTAAGGATGAGGCGGAGGAGAATGAGTTTAAATAATTTAATGACACTAAATCATTCTAGTTTACTGAATTGGATATGGATATGAATGGAGCAAAAAGTTAATTACTGTATTTAAATATGATAATGTTTAATACTTTACTCTTACATTTAGTTCTTAGAATGTAAGATTTAGATTTAGAAACTACTTTTATATTCATATATTATGTTACTGTGAATTATAAATGGTTTTAGACAGTGCCTGTTTTCAAAGAAGAAATATATCATTAGTGGAATCCAAAGTACAACTACTAGGCAGTGAGCACCATTGTTTAGAAACATTTCACTATGTAAGAACTTATTTTTCCCAATTTTTAAATAAGCATTAGAAATGAAAGTTGCTTATTTCTTTTAATTTTTCAGTAGCATAAAATTTGCATGCTAAAATAATGCTTTGGGAAACTGCCAGCTAGGTTGCAAGGAAGGATCAAACGAGGACCCAGCTTTTGTTGAATACCATCATTACACAGCCTCAAGTGGCATAAGCTTTACCTCCCCCAAGATCCATGAAACCTTATCTGGTCATGCCCAGGGACAGGCAAGCAGTCTGGGGAGATTCTTGTAACATAGGTAGTAGACAATAAAGTTGTTTACTTTAGATATTTATGAGTGGCTAGGTTTGCTTGTGCCTGATACAATGTCAGACCCAAGTCAAAGATAACCCAGCAAAATCTGATTGAGTCTAATCCTTTATTTGCTTAAGGACAGAATCTTGCCAAACTTAAGCTATAACCTTCTAATGTGCTGGATATATCCCGAGGCATTCTAGGGCATGGCTACCCTGAACTTCTTCCCTCCTCCCTCCCTTCAGCTCAGGATTGTGCAGTTTCTTAATCTGGGTCTCTCTTTGGGAAAACTCAGTGTTGCCAAAACACTCCCCTTCATTGAAGGTTCTTCAGTTCTGACTGAGTGGTGGAGAATAGAAGGATTTATGTTACTTGCAGTCCAGAGGTGGTATTCAGCAGGTTCTGACCAGTTCTGGAGAACCGGTAGTAGAAGTTTTGGGTAGTTCGGAGAACCGGCAAATACCACCTCTGACTGGAGATTTTACAGTATCCTTCCCCTGCCACGCCCATCAAGCCACGCTCACAGAACTGGTATGAAAAAAATTTGAATCCCACCACTGTTGCAGTCATCTGGTTGTTAGCATACTCTCTGAGAGTCGTTGGGGCCACTTGGAAGTTTATCTGTGCCCTCAGGATCACCTGAATCCTGTATTCGGCCATTCTTTTTTTAATGGAAATCCATTCATACCCCACACCATTATGAAAGGTGTCCACTCCAAAGTGAATAGCTAAATGTCTGTGGAATTTTGCACATTTGCCTACAAGAAGCCTGGAAATTCAACTCCTAGTATTTCTTGATAGTGATGGAAACACTTCACCTGAAGCCCTGAAAAGTCACTAGCTGGTGGCAATGGTACTGCTCAATGGCCGGACTCAGGAATAGAAGTCTTAAACATTATATTAACCTTCTTGTGACTCTTCAGTCAGTTAAAATTCATAACCACTAGTTGAATAATGTACACTGTAACAGTCTTTTCTTACAATTTTTTCATGTATTTTTTCCCTTGGGATTAAGCTCCAATTATGGGATTTATTTTTGAGCAGGCAACTATAGGGTTATATTGCTCAGGAAATTAATGGTTTTTAAATATAAATAAGGCCTGTAAATATATCTACATTTATATTTTATGCCTCATTTAAAATGAAATCTGACACTTATATCTGTCCACTTAGATGCCCAGTTTTCATATTAGATAGTCCAGGAAACATTAACTGGGTCAATAGTGGCTGTGGTTGGCCTACCCCATATACTGTCTGTAATTGCCTGGCTGGTTATGAACAATATTCAGCACAATTTGCATTAAGAGTGTTAAGCATTTAGTTCACTGTGGAGAAGCAACTCTGAGAATTTATATTTCCAGGAATATGAAAATACTTGCATATATCAGATTTTATATAACATTAGAATACACTAACCTGGAAATAGTAAATAAACCTATTATAGCAACAAGGGAAAAAATGAGAATTTTCAAAAGGGCTGACACAACGAGTATTTAAACATTTTTCTATGAAATTAGTCACAAGAAAACAAATCTTATTCATGATTTTGATCCATATAGGCATCCCTTCTGAAAGTTGAGAAAAGTTTACATCAATGTTTCTTAACCATAGCAAGTTTAAGGTATAAGGTATATATCAATTCCCAGAATTCCCCAGTCAGCCATTGTTGTACATGGTAATGATAGTAGATATTTATTCTCCTCTTTACTTGATTTTTGGCAATCTTTCAAAAACCTGATCAAGGCCTATTATTCATGGTACTCCCTGACCTTTAGGAGAAGATTTTTGGGAGAGGGTTCAGGGAAGTTATCTTTAGTATATTTTCTTTCCTATTATAACTCTTAAATCCAATATCCAACTTTTAGCAATTAATGCATCATCAAGAGACAGACTGTAACATACGCTGATCTCAAAACATGCAAGCAAAGGTAAGCGTGTTTAGCACTTGTATGGGAGATCACCAATAAAGTTTAAAGATTAGGAAGTTGAAAAATGTTTGAGTAATCTGGATGTTGTACGTATAATGATTTCTTCAGTTCCTTTATCAAGAAATGTTGAACAGTTCAGGGTCTAGGCCATAACCGAAGGCACTGCACTCCATAATGCTTTCAGGTTTAGTGTGCAGTCATTTATGAATACTTGGGAGCAGATATATAGAGATTTTTAAATTCCATTTAGGATTTGAACCATCTATTCAATTCCATATTTTACCACATATGGTTTTATAAGGGGATATTACAAGAATCTTCACTGAATTTCTGTAGTATTTCCCCAATCTGTTCAGTTAATAATCTATGAATAGCTAAAAGGTTAATCTGTCATGACTTCTTTGTGACAAATCCATAGTGGCTCTTATTAATTATCATATTCTTAACCAGATGCTCACAAAAATGTTGTTTAATGATTTAACAAGGATCTTGCCACTATAGGTAACAGATTAGCAACTCTAATTTCTAGAGCCCCCCGTATTCCCTAAATTTGCTCTTTTCTAGTCTTCTATGACATTCATCTGTTCTCCAGGATTCCAGTTTGTTCCTTTGTAACCACATTCTCTAATTCTTTCAGAATTCTAGAGTATAATTCATTGGTACTGGGGATTTCTGTTCCTTTAATTTAGCTAACTATAGCCAGAATATAAAACCATATTGCTGTATCACTTCAACAAGCTTTAGTAATGACTTAGCTGTAATACTAAGCTGTAATATCATCAGCATATAGAAAAATATAACATTCCACCCCACCTTTAATATTTGAAACCTGTCTAATTGAATAAGTCATGGTTTGAAAATCAAATTGAAAATTAAAAGAAAATTTAAAAAACAAGGTTTGCTGAATGCCTCAAAGTAATGTTGCAGGATGAAGACACCAAGTTATGTTCCAGTGAAGAGAAGATAACGGAAGCACATATGTTCTTAAAATAGATCTTATAAATTCAGTCTGAACAATTTTAAATGCCCTTTTGCCATCTAATGAAATTAGAACTTAGAACAGTTGCTTCCAACTCATCTGCAGCTATGTCCAAATATTATCTGATGGAAACTGCAGTTGAAACAAGTCAAGATTTTAGATGCAATATCTAGGTTTCTTAATTAAGCATGATTTCTACAGACAATTTCCATGTGAGCATTTATTGTATTTTGTGTACGTAATATTTCTTATGATACTTGACTCTGAATTTTATATTGAAAAAAAATGTCCATTATCCTTTATATAGTTAAAATAGGTTTTTAATTTTTTGTTTTATTTATTCAAAATAGATACAGTGGATATAAAAACCGTACACCTTCCTGTTAAAATGCTAGATGTTTGAGATGTTAAAAAATCATACCAAGATACTTCAGAATTATTTCCACCTTTAATATTACATATACACTGTACAGTTCAATTTTAAAAAATAAACTGAAATTCTTTAAGGGGAAAAAATAAGGGGTGTGTAGACTTTTTAGATCCACTGCAATTCTTCTTTTCAGCCGTACATCTCCCAAAGTAATTTACTGTAATATTTTATAAAAATTGGTAGAACAACAGTTTTACCCTCCAAATTTGCATTTTAAAAGATGCAACATACAAGAAAATGGGTTTGAAGAGGCATCAGGTGCCTCTTCCTTTTTTAAAGAAACAGGAGAAACCCTTCAGATTTGATAAGTAACAGATTTCCACTAGCTGGCTATTATGGATGAACAAAAGACCTCTTTGTTTCTAAGTGGAGGCAGTGGGAATAATCCTGCTTGTCTTTTCTCCATTTTATTTATATGCTGCCCATCTCACCCATAATGCAATTATAAATGATAAAAAAGATAAATAGAAAACAATTAAAATAGAAAGTGTTACATAGGAACCAAGACCAAAGGGACAGAAGGCATGGGAGGGAGGTCTTCTCATCCTGTCAACCATCTTTAAGCAAGGAGCACCCCATTGGAACCCCATTTGCTCTGCAGCTTGTTGGAAGCTGTTACAAATACATTCTTTTCATAGGCTCACATGGTATAAATAGGTAAGTGAAAATATCCAGTATGAATTATACAGTTGCTTTTCTGAGTTTCTCTTTAATAAGTCAGGACTAGTTAAATAAATTGGGAAAATCTGTAACAATTCATGTCGTTAATAATTGTGTAATTGTATTTTTTCCGTAAGAGCCATGCAAATAGCAGAGCCAAAATAGATGTTTTGAAATAATATATAGTATACTATGATAACAAAGCAAGGATAGATTCCTATTAAATTCTGTGGAGGAATACTGGCAGAGGGATGAGCAGATAACATTGAGTAGGATTAAAAATAAAATCCTTTTGTTTAGCTTTGACCTTCATTTCAGATGACCAGACATTTTTATTATATATGGCCTTTTAAAATTACTTAAATTAGAAGATGTAGTAAGTAGGGGGAGGTGATGGAATCAACGATAAAACTGAATGAACCTGCATGCTTGCCAACCTGAATTCCATATTGCTGACGAGCCAGCCACAAGAACCAAGGTCTTGGATTAATTGTGATTTATAGCAAGAGAGAAGGTCAATGGAGACAGGATGAGAATGTGTCAGAAAACTTAACAGTGAGGTAGCCTCTACAGATTTGAATTGAAAGCATCTTACGTTGATTGAAAAAGTACTACTCCATGTCAGTTTTTCTTTTAGTTTTGAGATCAAAGCTGGAAAAAAAATCCCTTCCTGTATTGGTTGTATTAGTAATTATTATCTGTTCTCTTTCCTGTAAGCTACTTTTGCTTAAATAGTTATTGTAGATATATCTCAAAATGTAGCCATTATGTACATTTTGCATTTAAAATAATTGTTACCAAAATTTAATTGTGGGGGTTGTTAGAATTTGATTGCAATTGAAACTGTATCCCCATCCATTAATACAGACTGTGCTGTAAAAAGGTTTATGGCTACATGTTCTTTTCTTAAAAAAAAATTAGGGTACGTGAATTGTTATATAGCTGAGTAAAAGAATATATATTTGCATATAATAAACATTTGGTATTGCTGGTTATGAAATATATGGCTGGACTATCTAACAAGACGCAGTTCAGTAGTGAGAAAACCCTATTCGCCAAAGCATCTTGAGGGCAGGACAAGAAGTAATAGGTAGAAATTCATTAAAGAGAGAGCTAACCCAAAGCTAAGATGACATTTCTTGACAGTGAGAACAGTTACTCAGTGGAACAGCTTGTCTCTTGGAGTTGGAGGTCTTCAAGAAAAGATTGGACAGCCATTTGTCCTGGATTGAATAAGGTTTACTGCATTTGGCAAGAGGTTAAACTGGAAGACCTCCCAAACCCCTTTCAGTTCTTTGATTCTATGATTCAATGACCTTTAGAATCTTTGCTGGCCCCAAAATATTGGTTTCTATACCAATAGGTTTCCGATAAGTCTCAGGTTGTACTTTTAGGCTATAGGAATACAGAAAGCCCTTGACTTACGACCTGTCAGTTAGCAACTATTCAGTGTTACAACAGACCCCTCCCCTCAACAGCAATTTATGATTTGGTTTCAAAGTTACAACGTGTTTCCCTCCATAGTCATATGACTGCACTTTTGGTGCTTGGCAACTGGCCTGCTTTTATAGCCATTTGCAGTGTCCCATGGTTGCATCACCATGATTCACGTTTTTCCCCAGAAACCAATGTTTGCTTATAGTTTCTGGGGGAAAAAACACACATGGTGAACAATGGGTTTCCTTAATGACTGTAGTGTTCATTTAACAACCATGGAGTTCACTTAACAACCACCGGGATCACTTAATGACTGCTACATTTGCTTAATGACCTGCTGCAAAGAAAGTTGTAAAATTTTCTATTCACATGATGACCTGCTTTATGGCTGTCTGAACTTACGACTGTAATTGCCAGACTCAGTTATGGTCGTAAGTTAAGGACTATCTCTATTATAAAAAGGCATAGAAAAATATGTAAGTTTTATTGTTCCAACAGTCTAAGCAACATTTTGAGCATTGGTGTATTACATTTCCTGCCTCAGCATATCCTATTTATACTTTCTGCCTTAAAATGCAAAACTGTTCTTTTAAGTCTTGATAAGGTGATATTTGAACCACTTAACTAGAAAAAAATATTCTAATTTCCTTCAATACTTTAGTGAGAAATCATTTTTCTGTATATAACCTGTAGGTGATAAATGTCTTGTACTTTATTATCATGTTGTTAAGCATACCATACAGCATGTTTGGGTTCTATTCAAAAAAAGATTTTGTCTCCAGATATTTCATTTTCAATAGAATAGAAATCAGTTTCTTTCACCAGGCAGGTTTTTTTTAAATACAGCAGTGAGCTTCTAAAAAGAAAGTATTTTTAGGTAGCCTGTCCAGGTATCTGTTTCTATTTAACCTGATTAATCTGAAGTCATAAGCACTGCATCAATGTACATACAGTTCCCTACAGTGCTATAGGCAGAAATAAAGCATTAGAAGATCTGCCTTCAAATATAGAAGGAACTATCTATAAATGAGATACCTCAAACAATACAAATAGTAACACTATATTTCTAGGATTGTTCCTGCAAGGATTTTTATTTACAGCTGTAACAATAGTTGTAATTATATGTGAGATGTTCCTGGTATATATATTTTTAAACTCTGTTTATCATTTATTTAATCCTCTGGGGTAAGTCTTGAATTGGTCTATAAGTGATACCCATTGATGATAGCTACTGATTTTAAAGGTGAATGGAGAAATTCATTGACTATAGGCATTTAAGGGTTCTCCGTTTTCGATAATGGAAATAATGTATTCCTGGTCCTGGAGGGCTGTACCCTTCATTGTTGGGCTTCTTGATGGCATTTGACTTCTATCTGTTGAAAACTGAATGGTGAATTTGATGGGGCTATGATCTGATCTGGTAAGGCAGCTTCTATGCAAATAGCCAGTTTAACCGATTAAGTAGGTTGCTAGTAAACAGCATCTATCTTGGCTTTGTATTTGGCAACTATGGCAACTTCTGTTGTGTTGATCTCTCTTTTTTAGCCAGGAACATAGCAGAGCAGTTGCATCTTAATGCAATTGAGCCGATTGTTGGCTTGCTCAGTGAAAAATAGAGATCTACTTCTTTTTTTTCAGTATAGCTCTATAATAGAACATTCAGATATTGAATGTGGCTGGTGGTTAGGAAAATGCAATATTATGCTTTTGGGTGTAAACAGTAATCATATGAAAAAAGAAAGGATTGACCTGAATAACTAATTTTGTAAGCCACCCACCACCACATTGCCTTTGTAGCTTCATCTAGACAATAAATCTGTAATGCTTTAAACATTGCAGTGGCATTTCTTTCAGGGACTTAATCGTTTGCTTACTTTACTTCTAAGTGATTACAGTATAGTGAAATAAAATTCTGTAACTAAATATTTATTTTAAATAGAAAGAAAACCACAGAGGTGTCATTAAGTCATGTTGTTGATACAAAACTCTCTGAATAGAAATACTTTTGGCACCTTTTCCTCAGTGTTGTTGACGATGAAAACATCCATTATACACATTCATTTAATTGTGGATTTTTTTAAAAATTGAAACTGAACACCCGAACAGTGCAAATGATTTGGTAAAATTATATCTGTTCCAGCAGTTATCATGACTCCTGGTTATATAGTAGAAAACTATCATCTCTGTTTAATTAGATTGACTCCTGATTTTCACTCTATTTAATTGGTGGAACCAGCAATCAATAAAGACTTCAAAACATGGGACTTTGGAAGAGCTGAATACTGTGCAGAACCTATCATAGTGCAAGCTGCCTTTTCATTGAGTCACAATTAAAGAAGAAACAGTTGAAGGACGGGGGGGGGGGGCAGTTAGTTTGTATTCAGAGCGAACCTACCGTGACTGTTCCTCTAAAAATACCCACAGGAAACTGGATGCGGTTGCTATTAAGCATTGGTAAAAACCTTGAGCTTGATTCCTAGTAGCTTCACAAGTCTATGTAGTTTTCTTCATGGTAGTTCAGAAATAGTCTGCCGCTGTCAGGTTCCATGATATTTTTGTTGTCTTCCATATGTAGCCTACAAATCTGGTATTCCTTGATGATCTTCTGCCCATGTCTTTCTAAGTCCAGGAAAACCCATCCAAATTCTACCATCTGTTGAGACATCACAGGTTTATTTCCACTTAATCCTACTGCAGAGTTACCTGAGTATAAGCCCCAGTGAATGTATAGCTGATTAAATATTCATATATTAGTCATTTTTTAAACTTCTATTTCTGTAATGCAACTAAGATGGGGAATATGTTTGTAATATATTACTCAAATTTAAAATGCTCAGAAGGGATGAACAAGAAAATGTTAAAACAATTGCTCTTTTTCCAGTAAGTGGTATTTTAAATTAAAGATAATCCTCACTTTAACAATAATTTTTTCAGCGACCATTCAAAGTTACGATGACACTGATCGAGTGGTACTTATGGCAGATCCCCAAAGTTACAGGCATTGCAGTGTCCCCCCCAGTCATGTGATGAACATCTGGGTGCTTGGAACCTGCCTACATTTATAAATGCCAAGTACATTTCAAATTCTATCCATCTATTCCCCCCACCCCCATCTCTTCCCTTTTTGCCATCCAACACTGCTGCTGCCTACCTCTACTGTTCCCTGCTGGCCCCAGCTGCGCTTTGCCTTCTTCTTCCACCCATTGCTGAAGAAGCACACCCAGTTGAGGCTAGTAGCTGACCCTTCACAAGGCCTCTCTGATCATCATTTGTGACTTTCCTTTGTGACAAAGTAAACGGAGAAGCTGGCAGGAAGTCACAGTCACATGAGGTCCTTGCTTAATGTCCCACAATGATTTGCTTAACAACCAGTAACCAGGGATTGCCAGAATTGCCATTGCTAAGTGCGTAGTCACATAATTTTGCCCTTTATAGCCGTATCACTTAGCAATGGAAGTTCTTAACCATCAAGTTGGGCTACCAGTACTCGGTAAGTTCCCCTCAAAAAGAGTTGTTGGAGACTCGTTACATCTTGCCATGGTAAAGGCCTATTCTGAATTTCAGTAGTGTTATTTGGCTTAAATATTGTTGGTAGAAATATCCTTCTGGGTTCAGTTCCAAGTGGGGAAAAAGACACTGGAAACATGGAGGCTATTTGGAAAGATGGTTTAATGGTAGACAGGACCACGTGGGTTGAAGCTCTAAAGTGAAAAAGATGATCACATGCTTCAAGGTGAGAAGAGAAGGTCAAAAAGGGCTGATATGCTGAGAGTGCCTGGGTTTTATAACCTTTGTTGGCATTTGAATTGAAGCTTGTTTCTAATTGGTTGTCAGATTCCCATGGGAGCAACTCTGTAGGCTGCCCTGAGTTCCAGGCTTGGTTGAACCTTGCTGGATGATAATGCCCTGAAAGGGCTTTTGAGCAATTGCTATAGTTTTACCTGGAGATCTTTGTTATGTAAAGTATTCTGACCCATTAACAAAGGTGGGGGTGAGCCACTTCTGAGGTGAGTTTCTGCTTCTGAGTTTCTATTCTTTTTAGGGGAAATATTCTGCCTTGTTAATATTTCCTAGGATATTTCAATTTTCTAGGAGAGGGGTGGGTGCTAACTTCCTACAATATCTACCAGGCTTGAAAGAAGGTGAGCCCAAGAGCCGGTCTTTTGGAACGATTGGTTTTCAAACTCTTTGTATTCTTTGTATGCTATTTAAGAGAAAACTGTTGCACTTCATCTTCATATCCTAAGAAGAAACATCATCATCAATTCAAATCAGGACTCTCAGGCCCATGGGGGGTGTGGGGGGAGGATCTTAACCTATAGGAAATATTACATGTCTACATTGTTGCCAACCTCATAGTACAGCACCATGTTGGGAACCTATTGTTTATAGCCAAGTGCTTCAGAAGTATTTCTGAGTGTACTTAGTATAACATTTAAATATACAGTACTTGAGTTAGTTCAAATCTATATATATATAAAAGCAAAATACCATTCACGCATCATCACAAAATCTCCAGAACTGTAAAGCCTACAAACTTGAAATTTGGTATGTATGTTCCCCTTGGCTTCTAGGTGGCTCTCTAAGAAAGGATTTTTCGAAATGACCATCAGAGCATTAGTATTTCATATATTATTAATAACATGCTCTGATGCTAAGGAGTTCTTCTCCCCTCTCCCCACCTGAAAAGAAATCTGTTCCAAATGCAAAACACAAGCAGAGGAGAGGAGTTTCAGTTTTAGTTTCACAGCACCAAGCAGCTTTAGTACAGAAGTTGAGCTAAGCCACGCCCAGGCTCCTAGCTGTCTCCTTGCTCACACAGCAAATGCTCTTTCAGTTTCTAAACACACTGACAGGATGCTAGCCAGAATAATACTGATCGATGCTGGTAGCAGAGGCAGATTCCCTCCCCCTTATTTTCTTCCCCAAAAACAAAGCCAGACCACATCGTTTCATGGGGAAGCACAGGTATCGAGCTAGTATTTTATAATTAACAATGTATTTGGCTACACTGGTTAACAGATGTATCCATGAAATGCAATATGAGAGGTATCATATGTAATGAAATTCAAGCCTGATCTTTGGGTATTCCTACCTATCATGTCTGTGCTTTCCAATGATTTATGTGGCTGATTCTTTACCCAGAGAATTGAATACTATTCTAGAGAAATTGCACTAGAATGAAAGAAAGTTTCAGTTGTTTCTCCATTTCAAAAAACTAGAAATGTGGCAAAAAGAATAAATGGTACGACTTATAACAAGCCTCCTGTGTAACAGCAACGTGAGCAGCAGCGTAGGGGGGAGGTTGAGCTGTGTAAATGTAGGAGGTTCTAATGCCAGGATTAGCTGTTTATTTTTGCATCTCTGCAGACTTTGATGCAAAGCAGCAGTTGCTTGGCATGGGAGAGCTGCCTCCGCCTCACCTATGTTAATTTTAACTGGCTTATTTGTCTAGGAACATTGGCACATTGGGATTTTCTGTAAGCCTTCTGATATTTCAGATTGAGAATGGAGCCAGAATGAGAGGACTGAGACAGTTGTCATGCCATTGCAACATTCTGGGTTTTTCCAGGTAGAGCCTTTGATTTGGCCTCCTGTTTTATGAGCACGATAGAACCTTTTCGCACCCTCCGTTCTTCTGCAGCCTCCTCTTCCCCACAGAGGCCCCTTCCTGAGAGTTGGGAAGGTTCATACGACGTTGCAACAAAGGGTACCTACCAAACATTGGAAACATCCTTACCATTTTGGCCCCAACTTATTGCGTATCTATATTGTCTGTGTATTTCAACATTTCTTACAATGATATTAGCCTTTAGTTTTTGAATATCATAAACAGAGGAAAAATAGCATTTACATGTCACCTAATGTTTAAGTTCTACTTACCAAGTGCAACTTTCTATTTCGTTACTTAAAATTATTTTTTAGAAGATATCTCAAACTGAAGTTATTACTAAAAAGCAACTGTGTTCTTTTAAAGTTTTCTACTTTCTCATTATTAAATTTCATAAACCAACCAACCAACAAAATAATTGATATAATTTCTGTTTCCTGGCATGTTATTGATCTCTGTAGTTTGGGTGTAAAATTGTTTTTCTTTTCCACATCTCTGCTACAAATTCTATTAGGCCTTAATCTTGTATTTATATGTCAACTGTAAGACCTGCTAAAATAAATGGATATCTATCTTAAAAGGAATTAAGTATGAATATACCTTACAATTGTGTAGATTGTATGCAGTAAGACTTATACTTTTAAATTAAAAAAACCCAAAACCATTCTCCAAAAATTGAATAAGAAGAAGTAAAAGGATGAATTCAATAAAATACAAACATTAGCAGTTTTCATAGTCCATGTTCATACAAAATGAACAATATACAGAATCTATTTGCTTCAGTTCAGCTCTTTTTGCAAAGAGAATTAGAGAACTGCACCCAGGTATTATTGTTAAAAACTTACCATTCTCTCTCCCTCTTCCCCTCCCTCCCTTCCCCCCTCTCTGCACAGTTATTTCCTTAGCAAGTCAAGTTAATTACAAAATCCTAGTCTGAGACTGGCTTGTTAGAAGAAAAATAAGCTTTCTTGGTAAACATTTGATTAGTACTGTATAACTCTCTGCAGGAGGAGACCATTCAAAGTTCATATACAACAGTGTATTTCAGCAAGGTTACTTTCTAGTGATAAGGTAGAATTCATAGCAGTTGTTGCCAAATGTCCATATGTATCTTGGCAGAATTTTTTAAAACGTACAGTTAAAAGTCATAGTGATGTCAGAGTTATATCCCATGATGCAAATGACTTGAATAAAATACCTGCATAATTTTGTAGTATGACGCAAAAGAACATTAATAGATCATTTGAGTCATTTGTGCCATGATACAATGCAACATCTCTTACCACTACATCTGTCGATGTTCATGGGTATATTAAGTGTATATTTTAAGTAATTTAAACCTATTTCTTTGTGTTATTCCCATTAAGACTGGCTATTTCACAAGAACTCACATGGTGAACATCTTTCTTCCCAGATCATTCCACATCAAGTGGTACTTCCTCGTTTAAGCCCAGCCGCTCGTTGATCTCAATTCCCACTGCCCATGTAATGCCATCTCATATCAACACTTCGCTTTCAAAACATAGGGAACCTCTGAAGTCCAGTTCTGCAAAGTGGAGCACAAGCCTTTTGAGATCTGCTCAAAGCAGGCATCAGGGCATGTTGGACAGCTCTCTTGATATGAAAGATTTGAGGCCTGTAAGGAAGTGGTCATCGTTGTCTAAACTCAGCACACCTCTTAGTTGTAACCAGGATGGGGATGTTTATTCAGCAGAATGCAGGACCAACTTGGATACAAATGGGAGAGACAAGACTGTTTCACCACAATTAAGGTCAAATTGCTTGTACAATAGTATGGAACTATTGAAGTCTGAGGACAGAGAAAATGGGAAGAAAAAGAATTCTACTTTGAACTGCAAATACAAATTTGAAAGTTGCAGCAAAGAAGATTGGGGGGTTCCTGATGTCACAAACAGGAGACATGCCTTAGATATGACCTATAGTGCCTTACCTGAAAGCAAGCCTGCTCCATTAAACTCTGAAGCTTTTCATCAAGAATATATAACTTTGGAACCACAGGCTGCAGTCCCATCCCAGGTTTCCATTCAATCTTCTGAAAGGACTCAAAGGTGGCTTACAGAACAATTT